>NW_026558649.1:0-141173 GCF_026930045.1 Uloborus diversus | reverse complement strand
GACAAAATCAAGGCAGCTTCGGAGTCAAGAAAAGTTCGGAATATTCAGGAAAACCGTAATAAAAATTAGAACATTTAAGTACAACATTCATGTGACAACCAACAGCACAAAATAAAGAATGCATTGAGGCAAAAAATGACTTATTTTTCTTTTAGTGCTTTAAACCACTGCTAACTTTTAAAGAAAAGTCTTTTCTATTTCACTAGCCATGAGCATAAAGAGTTTTAATTATCCTAGATAATTGAGTCACAAAAAAAAACTAGTTTCCAGTAAACTCCCTACAAAACGCGATACTTACATAAGAGTCTAATTCTTCTTAATTATGAAACTAATTAAAAAACTACACATCCAAAAAAAATTATCGATTTTTGTGAACTAACAAAGTAAAACTACTTAATGCTGTCAAGAAACCCAATTTGAGAGAAAGGACACTCAACACTACTGAATGGGCACTCTAAAATTACATTGATTTAAGAAAAAATACTTGTTTTTGCTAATGTAATTAGAGATGGACCATTATTAGTTGCATCATGAAGCAGGCTGTCGCGTGACCACACGTCATACTAATAGCAATTTATTTCATTGGGTTTTACTTAACAATACATAACATTGTTATGAATTAAACCTTAAGTTATAATAGCAATCAAATACTAACTGCAAAGAGAGAAATTCAATACAGCGCTCAAAATAAATTTGGTTCAAAAGCGCGGAACAATAACTCTTCAAATAACCGTTGAATAAAAATCGGCATGAAGTGATGTTGCCAAAACAGTTAACGAAAATCTGTGCATTTACATTAGTGTTGCCATATTAGGACTTTTATTTGGTAAACTTTAAGCGGAGTTCACGCTTAAGGCGACCCAAAAGTCCCCATTTACAAATGGGGAACCATATTTTCTGAAATCAGTCCCCACGTTTTCAAAATTTTTCGAAACTTCGAATTTGAGTGACATTAAAAAATTTTGTGAGACATTGAAAAATTGTCTTTATCTTTTCACGAGCCAGCTCTTCACAACTTTTGTCCCCACTTCTAACTTCAGAAGAACGGACGTTCTGCACATTTGTCCCCATTTTTCACTCGAAAGTTAGTTTGCTTTAACTATATTAGTTATATTAACAGGAAAAATATGAACTTTATTCCTATCATACCATTCATAGGAAAAATTTATATTTTCCTTTCTTCCTCCCCGAAAATACTAATTTTTTCCCCCATTGGTAAACGGAAAAACGGTCTGTGTAGGCCAGAGCAGTATGAATGCACCGAGTTACATGCCCCCCCAACAACGAGGGCGAACACCGCCCGACAAATATTACAACGCCCCCCCCCCTCCCCCAACAGTGACAGCCATCTCAAAAGAGAAAATACTCCTCAAACAACATTCCTCCTAAAAATTACAATGGCGCAATCTGTGCGATGACCACACCCCATCATTTGTTTGGCACCTCTGAAATATATTTATATTTAATGAATCAGAGCTTTATTCACGAGAGCTGGTAAGGGGGACTATCTTATAACCCGCGTCCCCTAGAAGCAAACTATGTTACTAGTAGGTTACTAATATTCAGGGGCAGACTGGGTCCGTCAAGAGGGCGTCAACCTTGACTCTCAAACAAAAAAAAAGAAGAAGAAGAAGAAGATACACCGGTTTGAGGGAGCAAAAAAAAAAAAGCAAGGCACACAAGTTACAGGGCGAAAAAAAAAATATTTGTAATAGGAGAAACCTAAAGTGCTCCGTTCACGTTCGAAAGCAGAAAGAAAATAAAATGGAAAAAAAAGTTCGAAAGGGAAAGGAGGAAAAAAAGAAAGAAAAACAAAAGGCATAGAGGTTCGAGGGCACAAAAAAAAGAAAGAAAGAAAGAAAATGGGTCAATGTGAAAAAAAAAAAAAACGAAGTTGCACAGGCTTGAGGACGTAAAAAAAAAGGTGAACAGATACAAAAGAGCAGAAGAAAAAAACTCCGAGAGCACACACTGAGATTTGGGAGCACAATAAATAAATAAATAAATAAAAATAAAACGAAGGCGCACATGTTTGAGGCCTCAAAAAAAAAAAAAAAAAAAAAAAAAGAAAAGAAAGAAAGAAAGAAAGAATAAAAAAACAAAGGTGTTCAGGTTTGAGGGCACAAAAAAAAAAAAAAAAAAAAAAAAACGAAGGGCGCACGCAGGCGGGAGGGTGCATCAGCCCGCTGGCCGATGGTCCCGCGGGCCAGTCTGCCCCTGGGTGTATTTCCCATTTTTATCAGTTGTTCTTATTTTCAATGACTGCCAATAATTTACTGGGGAAGGATGTTCATTGCTTTAAAAAAATCCTGCTATATTTTATTCAAAGACGACTATTAATCTAAAAAGAGTTCAAAATAAGAAATATTTGGCGACTAGTAGGGCAGAGGTACACTCGTAAAATTTTCCAGTATCGAAATGCTAATGAAAAATAATTGAGACAAAAAATATGGGAGCAAACCAACATTTTTCACACTCGAATCGTAACAAACCGTACATTTCGAGGTCAAACCAAACTGTGATTGCTTGCGCTGCAAAGAAAAATGAATATTTTAAAGGTGTTTAAGTATGAAAACTAGGGCAAAATTTAAATGAAGCATAATTTACGATAAATGAAAAACATTTTTTTTCTTTTAAAGCTTACAGGTATTTCGAAAACTATTAAAAACTCACACTCAAATTTTCCTCTACAAAACAACTTATCTGTAATATTGTATTAATTTGGAAACTGTATGGGGCTTAAATTCTCTATGAAGCTTAGAAAAAATATTTTATGCTTTTAAGTTCATTAGAAAACCATAGTATGTTCAAACTTTTTTATTTAAATTATTATTTTCTGATTTTTAGCATTGCGTGTGTCTAAAATTCAATCGATTTCAAATGCTTCGATCAGACAATGACAGAGATAGTTAAATTGACGATGACAGAGCTCAGTAAATTTATTCAGTCGATAAAATTAGCTTAAACAGTAAACTCCGCGATAAATAAGATTGTAACACAAAAAAAAAAAAAAAAAAAAAAAAAACCATTTCGCTATATTTACATTTCTATGACAATTTAAGTCCAATGCAAGCTGAGCATTTTAATGTGTATAAACAAATATCATACAGGGGTGCTCACCTAGACGGGGGTCACAAATCAGACTGCGCCATTGAAATTTTTAGGACGGGAGTTGTTTTGAGGGGTATTTTTCACTTTTTTAGGGGGGGGGGGCCTCTTGCTTTTGGGGGAGGTAAGGCGATTTAGGGAGGAGTTGCGTCTTTGAACTTGGGGGGGGGGCACTCTTGCATCATATATACATTTCTCTGCAAATGAACTAGAAACACGTAGCCAATTACAAAAATATTGAGTCAAGCAGAAATAAAAACATACATCTACTAAAAAGTTGCAACTCAATTTTATTTATTTTCCAGCATATACATTGTAAGTTCGCCATTCTGTAATATGCCTTGCATATACTATTTGCCGTACTCTTGTATTGTTTTAAAAGTTTGAGATACATTTTAATAATAGCATTATTCAACAATGACCTTGACCAACAATAAATTTTCAATTGAAAGCTCACCTACATTTTCGCTTTAAATTAGTTAAAAATAATTATAATTCACGTTCTAATTACCAAGGAACATTGGATCAAATTTTATCTGATTCAGAAAAACCAGGGGTTTCTCTAGATTTTTAATTCTAATTTTTGCAAACATTTTTCCGTTCTAATATCAGAGAATTAATGCAAAAATGTTGGTTAAAACTGGAATAAACTAATATTAATAGTCAATGATTAACTTGATAATAAAATATATTACATTGCCATAGGGTCTGAGGTCGCATGTCGAATTTCAAAACAATCTGATCACAGGAAGTGGTTGAAAACTGAGTTGCAAGATTCGACCCGAGCAGACGTATCAAGTTACAAACCATTACAAATCAAATTAATGAATCTGGAACGACTAATAATTAATAGGTTTTTCTTATTTGATTACAGAATATTGCATTGTAAAATCGGGTTTGGTTGCATTGTTGCATAGAGCACATACCAAATTTCAAAAGAATCCGATTACAGAAAATTGGGAAAAATAAATGTTTGAAACTGTATGCAGCCTCTAGTAGCAAAAGCAGCGCGACGTTCTGACGCCCGTCACAGATTCTTGAAGGAATCTGCAACAGGCAACGGGTCTGCGAAGGGATCTGCAGACTATTTCTGATGTGAAGGTTTTTTTTTTTTTTTTTTTTTTTTTTTTTAATGACTCTTTGCACGAATCTATCGAATTTAAATTTATAAATATGCAGTTCGGAATGAAACAGGGAGAAAACTTTCAAAAAAATAAAATGAACGGAGACAAGGCATCAAGTTAGCACTAGCAGTCCTCTCGTATTTGAGAAGCTGGGTTAATTTCTCTTTTGTAGAATATAATAATAGGCTACAGAAATATACGCATTTTAGTTTCTAAACGTACTATCAAACGTCACGAAAATAATTTATTCTTTGGTAAATGAACATTGAATTAGCACATACTACGCTACAAAAGCAAGCGAAGAGTAAAAACAATAAATTCCAAAGGACACGCGAGTGTATTTCTGTAGCTAAAATCGGAATTTGGACCCCCGTCGAATCCAGCCTAAGGACTATGCAGTCAAAGCGCTTTTCCTGGGCTCATATCTAATGCAAACTGACCTGAACACCGAATTTTGTCCATATCTATGACTCTGAAGGTCGTTTGGTAATGGGATCGTTTCCAAAATTTTAAAAGTATTTTTTTCTGACAGAGTATGCTTAAGAACATAGGATCTGAAAAAATTACTTAAATCGGCAAGCTTTCAATGTTTATGCTTCTATCAGATGACATCACAAATGATGAAATGCCATTCTGTGTTGCCATTCACAGAGCAAAATATTTAATTCGCATCTTTACCCTACTAGCAAAATTTCTTGCATCAATCTTGACAGATCTTGATATTATACTGACGGCGTCAATATTGACGTGTTTCATACTGCATAAAGCTTGCATAAAGATTAAAAAGCAATATTACAATAACAACACGTATGCAACATTTCATTCATCTTAAAATATCAATATTGATAATACCTTACAATAACAACATTGCATACATGTACACGCCGACAAGATGTATTGATTTCATGCTGTCGCCATCAAGGTAATTAGTACACAATAGAACAGTTGGACCTTCGTTGATACTTGCGCATGCGCACAGTTCTTTCTACCCAGCGTCCCTCGCATTGCTAGCACATCTTCCTTCTTCGACCTACGATTCAGTCGGTTCAGAGGAGCTGCACGTGGCGTTGGTGTTGCGTTCTTTAGGCTTCGTTAAGTTGGTTGCTTAGTTATTAGTGTGGAATAGTATTGTTTTAGGAATAACTTATGAATGACTGATAACTGCATTTGTTTATTAATATAGTACTAAACAAGCCATATCGCAGACGATGTGCGATCAATGTTAGAAATGGCCGAAAATAACTTTTTTCGTCCCTAGACTTTGAAACAAATTACATTATGAAGCCCAGAATTTCGTATTATCACTTCAATCTCATGAGTAAGATTAATTTTATTCAATGGTTATTTATGTTATTCTTTAAGATAAATTCATGTGTTTTGTCCATGGGATATTTTCAATGCTGACATCCATTTGGAAATGTACTTTATTGTATTTATTTACTTATTTATTATTTTGCTTTCTTTACTCTTAAATGTATTATAAAAACTTCCGCAATTATTCCTAACTAGGCATTTTATGTCTTTATAATACAATTAGAAGCATGAATTTAAAAAATAAGTCAAGTATTACGCATGTGAGGACTCTCCTCTTCTCTATTCGGCGGCGCTAGTGTCGCGCCTTCTCTATGTACTCTAACTTCTATCTTGTGCTTCCGGAACGCAGAGCAGCGCCATGTTTAATACTATAAATACGTGTATATTCGAATAAAGTAAATTAAGTGTTTCTATCATATTTGTGCTATCCAGTAACATTGCCTCTTCAATTATACGACGGTCACCACAACGCAAAACGAAGAAACTTTCATTTTTTAAATTAAATTGCGAGTACTATGAATACCTTTATATGAATTTCCGATCAGATGTCAGCTTTAAGGAAATATTCTTAGGCTAGAAAACTATCTTGAAGAATAACAGAAATAATTAAAAAATGAAATTTAATTCTCGAGTTTAAAGTGAAAATAATACAAATAAATAAACAGATAAAACACCATGCAAACGTGCTGATTTCATACTGTCATGTCAATGTATCCTGACAATTTCCTCTAATATCAATACGTATGCAATATTATAATAAGAAAGATCATCTTGCCTAGACCTTGATTTCATGCTATCATGACAACATCTTGATATTATCCTGTCATATCAATACGTATGCAAGATTACAAAAGCAAGATCATCTTGCCTAGACCTTGATTTCATGCTGTCATGACAACATCTTGATATTATCCTGTCATATCAATATGTATGCAATATTACAAAAGCAGCCTACCTTGATATTTTCCTGACATTATGCTGCATACACCTTGTCAGTCAATATTGTGGCAGCCTGCTGACAGCATAAATGGAGTAACATCCCAGTAAGCAAAATATCTTGCCTCAGTGTTGCATAAAGGTTGACATGCCAGAAAAATCATCTTGCATTAATGCTGCCTCAATATTGTTATGTTACTCCCTTTATGCTGTCAGTAGGCTGCCACCCCTACTAGCAAAATTTCTTGCATCAACCTTGACAGATCTTGTTATTATACTGACGGCGTCAATATCGACGTGTTTCATACTGCATAAAGCTTGCATAAAGATTAAAAAGCAATATTACTATAACAACACGTATGCAACATTGCATCCATCTTAAAGTATCAATATTGATATTACCTTACAATAACAACATTGCATACATGTTGACGCCGTCAAGATGATAATGATTTCATGCTGTCGCCGTCAAGGTAATTAGTACACAATAGAACAGGTGGACCTTCTTTGATACTTGCGCATGCGCACAGTTCTTTCTACCCAGCGTCCCTCGCATTGCTAGCACATCTTTCTCCTTCGACCATCGATTCAATCGGTTCAGAGGAGCTGCACGTGGCGTTGCATTTCTTTAGGCTTCGTTAAGTTGGTTGCTTAGTTATTAGTGTGGAATAGTATTGTTTTAGGAATAACTTATGAATGACTGATAACTGCATTTGTTTATTAATATAGTACTAAACAAGTCATATCGCAGGCGATGTACGATCAATGTTAGAAATGGCCGAAAATAGCTTTTTCCGTCCCTAGACTATGAAACAAAGGACATGAAGCCCAGAATTTCGTATTATCACTTCAATCTCATGAGTAAGATTAATTTTATTCAACGGTTATTTATGTTATTCTTTAAGGTAAATTCATATATTTTGTCCATGGGATATTTTCAATGCTGACATTCATTTGGAAATGTACTTTATTGTATTTATTTACTTATTTAATATTTTGCTTTTTTTACTCCTAAATGTGTTATAAAAACTTCTGCAATTATTCCTAACTAGGCATTTTATGTCTTTATAATACAATTAGCAGCATGAATTTAAAAAATAAGTCAAGTATTACGCAAAACGAAGAAACTTTCATTTTTTAAATTAAATTGCGAGTATTATTAATACCTTTATATGAATTTCCGATCAGATGTCAGCTTTAAGAAAATATTCTTAGGCTAGAAAACTATCTTGAAGAATAACAGAAATAATTAAAGAATGAAATTTAGTTCTCGAGTTTAAAATGAAAATAATACAAATAAATAAATAGATAAAGCACCTTGCAAACGTGCTGATTTCATGCTGTCATGACAACATCTTAATATTATCCTGTCATATCAATACGTATGCAAGATTACAAAAGCAGCCTACCTTGATATTTTCCTGATATTATGCGGCATACACCTTGTCAGTCAATATTGTGGCAGCTTGCTGACAGCATAAATGGAGTAACATAACAACATTGAGGTAGCATTAATGCAAGATGATTTTTCTTGCATGTCAACCTTTATGCAATACTGAGGCAAGATATTTTGCTTACTGGGACAATATTGACTGACAAGGTGTATCAAGGCAAGATGATCTTGCTTTTGCAATCTTGCATACGTATTGATATGACAGGATAATATCAAGATGTTGTCATGACAGCATGAAATCAAGGTCTAGGCAAGATGATCTTGCTTTTGTAATATTGCATACGTATTGATATGACAGGAAAATGTTAGGATACATTGACTTGACAGTATGAAATCAGCACGTTTGCAAGGTGTTTTATCCATTTATTTACTTGTATTATTTTCACTTTAAACTCGAGAAATTTCATTCTTTAATTATTTATGTTATTCTTATGTTCTAGCCTGAGAATATTTTCTTAAAACTGACATCTGATCGGAAATTCATATAAAAGTATTAATAGTACTCGCAATTTAATTTAAAAAATGAGTTTCTTCGTTTTGCGTAATACTTGACTTATTTTTTAAATTCATGCTTCTAATTGTATTATAAAGACATAAAATGCCTAGTTAGGAATAATTGCGGAAGTTTTTATAGCATATTTAAGAGTAAAGGTAGCAAAATAAGAAATAAATAAATAAATACAATAACGTACATTTTCAAATGGATTTCAGCATTGAAAATATCCCATGGACAAAACATATGAATTTATCTTAAAGAATAACATAAATAACCATTGAATAAAATTAATCTTACGTGAGATTGAAGTGATAATACGAAATTCTGGGCTTCATAATGTCCTTTGTTTCAAAGTCTAGGGACGAAAAAAGTTTTTTTCTGCCATTTCTAACATTGATCGCACATCGTCTGCGATATGACTTGTTTAGTACTATATTAATAAACAAATGCAGTTATCACTCATATTCATTCATAAGTTTTTCTTAAAACAATACTATTCCACACTAATAACTAAGCAACCAACTTAATGAAGCCTAAAAGAATGCAACGCCACGTGCAACTCCTCTGAACCGACTGAACCAAAGGTCGAAGCAGGAAGATGTGCAAGCAATGCGAGGGACGCTGGGTAGAAAGAACAGTGCGCATGCGCAAGTATCAACGAAGGTCCACCTGTTCTAATGTGTACTACTTACCTTGACGGCGACAGCATGAAATCAATATCATCTTGACGGCATCAACATGTATGCAATGTTGTTATTGTAAGGTAATATCAATATTGATATTTTAAGATGAATGCAATGTTGCATACGTGTTGTTATTGTAATATTGCTTTTTAATCTTTATGCAAGCTTTATGCAGTATGAAACACGTCAATATTGACACCTTCAGTATAATATCAAGATCTGTCAAGGTTGATGCAAGAAATTTTTCTAGTAGGGATAACAACATTGAGGCAGCATTAATGCAAGATGATTTTTCTTGCATGTCAACATTTATGCAATACTGAGGCAAGATATTTTGCTTACTGGGTACTCACGTGTATCGGCAACGATATGGTTGATGTCAAGCGTGGAGCGCAATTTTAATTCGCTTCTAGATTATCATAACGTGGAATCGCGGTAAAAAGATGCATCATTTGTGACGTCATCAAGACCATGCCTTGTTTCAAAAATCGGACAGTTTAAAAAATTAATTAAAAAATAACTGATGGGAAAATAAAAGTATTTTCTGGTCCATGTTATTTTATTTTATTTATTTATTTATTTATTTTTTTTTTGCTTATTCTATCAATTTCAGAGACAAAAAGTACTACTTTTGACTGAAGGAAACAACCCCATTGTTTATTTGATTTTCAGGCATTCCTTGGTATTTATTTATAATACGAGTTACGACTAATTTATACTCTGGTTTATCTTCCAGACAACTTTTAGGTTTTTTAAACTGCCTCGCAGATTGCTGAAAAAATCTTTGGTCCTGTGAATGCTACCTTAATCCAGGGCTGCGGTGTCGGAGGGAAAATTACCATCTTCAGCTCTGACTCCGATTCCGCAAATTTTAGAACCTTCGACTCCGACTCTTTTTCCACAAAATCTGTCCTACTCCGACTCTGACTCAGACTCTGGTAGCACTAGCAGAGCTGCGGACTTAGAGGGAAAATGGCCGACTCCGATTCCGGTCATTTTAGAATCTTCAACTCTGACTCAGACTCAGACTCCTTTACCTCAAAATCTGTTCAACTCCAACTCTGACTCGTGACTCCTCAAGCACTTGCAGATTTGCGAACTTTGAAGGTGAAATGACCGACTCCAACTCCGACTCTTGGAACTTTAAACCTTTGGTCCCGACTCCTTAACTCCAAAATTAGTCCGACTCCGACTCCACAGCCCTGCGTAAATCAACTGCGAAGGAGAGATGCAACTGATGTTAGTAAATCGAAAATTGGGTACGGGAAAGTAGGCTCGCTCAGTTCTGTATAAAGTTCTCATGTGTATGTGGGGTTTTTAAATTTAAAGTTAGACATTAGGAGCTACACGGGACGTGCATCCTCAGATGCAGGTTGTGCAACGAGAGATAAGTTGCTTTTCCTGCAATGACAATGTACGAACTGAGAAACATGGTTTACAGAAAATGTTTTTTCCTCTATATCCGCTGAACTCATTCGGAGTAATCGGAGTTCTTTTTAAGGCTTTGAGAGCAGCTTTTTTAAATGTAGTTTTAGTGCAAATTAATTAGCTACCTTTTTTTTCTTGAAACTCTTGCAAAATATTTTAAAAAATTGTAATTATTTGTAGAGTTTGTAAGAAAATTCTCAAAAACTTCGAAAGTACTGCAAAATATAGCTTTAAAACTTATCACAGAAAAAAAGTACCACTAAACCAACTTTTTGACTCTTTGACTCTTTAATAATTGTTGAAGTTGAGATAATTTTTTTAAACTGTCATTTCTGAATTTTAATTAATTAGTTTTATTTTTGGTTGTAGGAAGCAAAAAGAAATTCAGATTGCTTTATTTATAACAGAAAGAAAGATCTGTGTAGAAGATTTATAGGGATAAATAAATAGTGAAAACTATTTATTTAAGTGGACATCTTATTATTTATCTATGTATTTTCTAAAGTTTTTTTTAATTGGGAGGAAACGGGAAAAAAAAGATTTCAAGGTGCTTCATTAAGCAGAAGAACGACCTACAAGCGATTTTTTTAAAAATAAAATGTATTTATTTTAGTGAAATTTTAATTTTTGATTCTTCTTTCTTTATTTTTTATTTATTTTTTATTTTTGAGCAATCACGAATTGCTTACTATTCTCACTTGATCAAAGTTGATGTTGCTCTGGTTTTTCAGATTGACAGGACGGCGAAAATGACGTAATAAATATTAAAATAACGAGAACTCGTTGTTTTAATAGCTATTAAGAGGACAAATTTTAGCCGCCATAGTTGCAAATAAGGATTTCAATACCAGAACAAAAATTCAATACCGGTATTCGGTATTTTGAAACGAGATACCGGAATACCGGTATTAATACTGGCATTTGAAATTTCTCAAAAAACGCTTGAAAACATATTGTTTCGTTGCCACATTTCATAATTTTGTACAAATATTGTATTAATTAAAACGTATTCTGAAGAAATATAAAATGAAGGATCAAATGCCATAATAAAAAAACCAATTTTAGCAACAAAAAAAAAAAAAAAAACATAATGCATCTATTGAATTGTTTCCTAGCATGGAACTCATTTTAGTGCTCGACTTTCCTACAGTTGAAAATACTCTTTTTGAATTCATGCAGGTAGATGGTACTGTTAACAAGGAGCGATACACCTCCTTTAATCGTCTAGAAGTCCTTCATCTTCAAATAATTCGGTCTCTTGAGTGTTATTTTTGGATAAATCCTTTGGTGTGTGTATATGTGTTTATTTTTTAATGTGTGCATTGTTATTATTAATATTTTTTAATTTATAGCTAGTTGTAATTTCTTTCTGAGAGACGGTACTTTTACAATTATAACATACATTTCCCTTGAGCAGGAGAGGTTTTTGTTTGCTTTTTATTAGCCCTTTGGTTTGAAATTTACGATAAACATGATTAAATTTGATCTTGTTAGTTTCTCTTATTCGTTTTCTTTTCAAAATTCTTTACAATTATAATTATGTAAATATCTGAAAATATGTTTCAATAACTAAACTTTACCTCTATGCAAATTTTGAAGGCACTATATAATTTCTAGATTTTATCTTGCCAAGTATAAAGCCAAATAGCGGGACAGGACAATGAACCAATACTGGTGATAACAAATTACAATTTGTTATGTTAACAAGAAAAAGTTTTGTCAAAATTGAGTACAGTTGAGACAAATCTTAAGTATTACTGCGATTAATGGTTGGAATAAATTGTTCACAGGAGAAATGCATTCGAAATTGCACTCGAAATTAACTTTCACAAAAGGGAAGAGAGTGATCACAGAAATGAAAAAAAAAAGAAAACATGTTGCGCAAAAGTGCACAAAAATGTGATTCATCTCCCCATTTAGTAATGACAATGCTATTTTACAATTTTTCCGCTACTTTTATTTAGTGATATTCCATTAGTTCGTGCATTTGGAGCCAAATTTTTACATCAATAGATTTATTTTGGTTCTGTATCACTGAAAAAGGAATGTACATTTGAAAAAAAAAAGTATATACTTAATTTAATTGAAACTATTTATTATTTTAATCTAATACCGAAAATACCGGTATTTTCCTCAGCAAATGCCGGTATTACGAAATTTCAAAATGGCTCGAAACACCGGTATTCGGTATTCCGGTATACCGGTATTGCAATCACTATAGTAAATAATCTTTAAGATAAGTGTACTGGTGGATATCGGCCATAAAATCTTTATCTTTATTGCCACATCATAATCATTATCTTTTTTTTTTTTTTTTACAGATGGGTTATTCCATGCGAAATGAGCAAATCAGCTGTGGCTGACATGTCACAGATTTCAATGAAAATTTTTATTTAGGTGACCCATACATATCTATAAAGGAATGCAAAGTATGGAAGTTTAAAAACTGTTTGTTGCTTTGTTATTGAAATTAGAAGTTGATGCTGACGCTAAGTCTAAATTTTCAGAGTCCATTGCTACCAGTTTGTGACTCAATAACTCCATAAGTTATAAACGTACACTTAAAAAATAAATATTTCCGCATTCTTTAAACAATTCTCTATTGAGAAAGAGCAAAGTAAAATTTATTCCGATCTTTTTTTGAATCTGAGATATTAACAAAGATTGAAACTTTGCCAATTTACTTCAGATTTTAAATCACTCTTCTAGCTCTTTTAATGAAAAAATAACAGTAAAAATAATTCCGATTGAAAAACTATCTATAACTAACTATCTGCTCTAATTTAGTAACTGTTTATGAATTTTTTGATGACGAAATTGTACTTTAAAAAATCGTAAATTTCCAAAAATTTCATTTTTTCCTCTGTTTCAGATTTTTTTTTTGAAGATGAGGGAATGCTCTAAATTTACTCAATTTTTTTTACGTAACATATTGAAGTGTCTTTTAGATGCTACTAAATTTTAATCATTGGTATCAGCGTATTTTTGTTACTAGAGTAACTTGAACTAAGCTAAAATTTCATTAGTTACTTCTTTTTATTTTGTAAATTTAGCAAAACTAACCATTTCTTTCGTGTTTCATTTTCTCAAAAGCATGTTTATGAAGTACAGTCTGAAATGTACATTTTTTAAATTGAAATAAATGTTAGTTTTACTTGCTTTTGCATCATTTAGTCGTTTATCTAATTCTTTGAATTCTCGTAATTTCACATAAGAGTCAATCCATACAGGTTCCATACAGTATAAACAGCTCATTCATGTTCAAATATTTCTAAGTTATCAAATTAAAATAATTATTTTGAAAATTACAGTATGTTTTTTCAGTATAATGTATTACATAGGGCACAATATACGTAATTTAAGAAGGTGCCATGACGTTTTCACATTTCTGTTTTAGTGTGTGAATTGACTAGCAAAATTGCTTAATTTCAAAGACCTGTATCTTTTTTACAAACCAAATACAAAAAACAATATGTATAACATGTATAGTACTTGAACGGAATATTCAATTGGCCAGGAAATTTTATTTTTAATTCTGTCCCCTTTTGGTTTATAGGGGGCTAAAAATGTCATTTTCGTCATTTTTCCGATTTTTGAGGGGCTGTAATCTATAAAGGGTGCACAAACACACAAAAACAGTTACATATTCTTTTTTTAGCATGGTTCCAGTGATTAGTTTTTGTTTTATTTCATTTTGTGTTTCCGTCCCCTACGTGAGTTATCCCCCTTTGAAATGAGTAAAATTTTTACATTTGGTCTTGAACTTTAACCTGTTGCCATTATTTTAATTATTAACTTACAGTTACGTAACTCAGCATATAAGACTATCAACTTATGCACTTTAACATCAAAGCGTTAAATTAACTGTCATAAATATAATTCAAATAGATTTTGACCAAAATGCAAAGGTCTCATTTTTGACTACGAAAATCACTTTTGATGACCTCTAAAAAATCAAAGGTTCAGTTGAGAGAAAAAATAAAAGTGGTTTTAAACATCTTTCATATGCAGCTTTTAGGAATATGAATTTCAAAAAAAAAAAAAAAAAAATAAAATAAAAATGGTCGAGCGCACCCATCCGTCGAAATTGTATGGATTGACATATAAAAAAAAAAAAAAAAAAAAAAAAAAAAGAAAGCTATTTTTCTGAATTTTAATTTTAAGTTTGGAAATCAAAAACCAATTTCGAGTTTCTTCAAGCAAATAGTAGAAACACAGTTCTATATTCTTGTAAAATTTTAAAGTTGTCGGAATTTTCCCTCATTTGAATTTTTGTGTGTATGTGAAAAGGAAAATCATCATTTTACAAAATGTCACCAAGTTTAAAACTGATTTTGAAGACAAAGGAATTAAAATATAACTTCAAAAGTAAGGTATTTCTTTTATGATACTTAGCACATTATTGGGTATTAATTTCGTCATAGCTAATGCATTCCTTAAAGATTGAGATTAAAAAATAAAATGCTTAATTATGAGAAAATTGAAATATTTTCAGTTTTTGAAACTCGGTTAAAAGTTAACTATAATAACTTTGAAAATTTTACTGATATCAGATTAATTACCCTACTCCATAGATTGCAACAACATATAACTTTTATGTTTTCATTAAATAGTTAATAAGATACAAGCCTTCAAAAGTGCAACATTTAGCTTTTATGAGAACGCTGTTCAATTTAACCAATTTTCAATTGCATGTAACTATTAATATAAAAAATTTCAAGCAAAAATATTTTAGATATTTTTATATAGGCATAAAAGGAACCTGTATACCAAATTTCATAAAAATCTGTTACTATGCGGCCACCACTTTTTTGCGAATTTTGCTCATTTCGTATGGAATGACCCAGATATGTCTCATTTTGTTGCATCATATATCTATTCTAGAAAACCACGAATCACAATATGACGGGTGCGAATTTCTGGCGATTTCATTTCAATTCCATTTGTAGAACCAAGAAACTCAACGAGTTCCGTCCTTTTTCAAGTCGTGATTGCGAAAAACATAATTTGAATTCAAGACGTCAAAATTCAAAAGAATGCTGGGTGTTTTTTTTCTCTGTCTTGAAACAAATTGTTATATTAGTAATATGATATTGCAATGTTCAAAAAGCGCCACTTCTTTATTTGTTCGATTGCTTATTTTTTACGTACACATTTCATCTGCTGAGAGAGACATATTTTGTTTTTAGAAGGGGGGGGGGGGGGATGGGCGTCAGGGCTTAAAATTTTTAAAAGGTATGTTTGACATAGTTTCTGTCTTAGCTAATGAAGAGAAGATTGAGTATATGAAAAACTTGAGAGAAGAAATAGGCGGTACTCTGTACGAATAGCTTTTACTATTCCGCCTATTTCATCTCTCAAATTTTAATTTTAATTTTATTTTCTTCTTTAGAATTAACATAAACACAAGGATATTAAAAGCAACGCTAATTTTTAAGTGTTGCACAAATCAAGAAATCATCTACTTCTCTTATTTCATACTTTTTAGTGCGAACCAAGCTTATATAAATAGACTTCAGAATTAAAAATAACGTTTTTATATTTTTTCAAAGTATCATGTTTGATATTTCATATTACTGCTGTAGCAATTCTTTTCAAGTTTTTGTGTGTCTTCAAATTGTGATAGATTTTATTGCAAAACTTATATTTGTTGAATTGAGCGCTACAAAGAGTTCTGCTTTAACTAACTAAATAGAACACTAACAGTACACTCCATAAGAGAAAGAAAGATACAAAGACAGTATTCTTCAAACAATTTTTACATTAGCAGTCACAGCCACCCATGATTTTCTCATGACTCTTATTTCACATTTTGTGTTTTTCTCTCGTTTATTTATTCATTTATTTTTTATAATAATTCAGTGTTTCTATCTTATTGCTCCTTCTGCAGGACTTTTGCCGTCCAGAATGAAAGTTCCCCGGAAAACGGGACAGTTTTTCCAAATAAGGGACAGTCCCTTATGATCCCGCGGAAGTTTTCGCAACCCTGTTTATAACCCCCCCCCCCACCTGAAATTTATCAGTTTGGTTTTCAAAAATGGAGTGGAAGGGCTTCCTTCGGAAATTTACGAACGAAAGCTATTCATTGCGTCTATTACATTTGTTATCAAGCGTGTTGCCCCCCCCCCCCCGCAAAACTCTGTTACGAATTTCGATTTTCAAAAGTTCGCAACCATGGCTATTGGTACAAAGCTGTATACCGCATCTTTCGTCTCTCATGTTTTAATAGATTTTTTTTTTTTTTTTGGCAGCATTAGAATTACCCTAAATATATACTGTTATTAAGATCAACTGCAATTTTTGAATGTTGTAATCAAAAAGAAAAAAAAATCATATAGGGTTGGTTTGGGTAAGAGAGACCCTTTTGAGAACAGTTCGTTTTTGAAACCTCATACAAAGGTTTTGAAACAAAACAATTTAAACTTATTGTTTTATTTCATCTTGTGGACATTATATTGTAGATAAACAACAGTTCATCACTATCTTCTAAAATAATGCTTTAAATATTCTCAACGATTATATTGAAGAATAAATCAGATGAGTGTCCCACTTACCCCATACAAAGGGGTAAGTGGGTCACCCTCCCCTCCCCCCTTTTATTTAAATTTAAATGAAGCATATCTAAGGGGTTTTACTTGATAAAGTATATAAATTTTTAGCCTCAATTATTTTTTAATAAATACATCCCTTTATGCGATATTTATTCTCAGCAGACTACTACTTTACACCACGATCATTCGCCCTGCTCTCATATACAGTATCCCCTGCTGGAGATATGCAGCTGCTAGTAACATCAAAAAAATTCAAGCTCTCCAAAATAAAATTCTCAGGAGAATTTTTAGAGCTCCATGGTTCGTCTCCAATAAAACCCTGCATAAGGACTCGGGAATATCTTACATCAAAAACTATATTGTTGACACCACCACAAACTTCTTCACCAAACTTGGTTATCACGATAACCCACTGATCTTCGATAAAATCTTCTTCACATTTAATTCTGGCGGCAAAAATATGCCGTCGGATGCTATGTTCATATGTTGATGATTCTTGTTTGCTTAGGTTTTGCCTAAGCTTCTTTTCATTCTCGGCACTGATAGGAC
The DNA here is from genome assembly GCF_026930045.1 of Uloborus diversus. Lineage (NCBI taxonomy): Eukaryota > Metazoa > Arthropoda > Arachnida > Araneae > Uloboridae > Uloborus > Uloborus diversus. Next base: position 123,531 of record NW_026558649.1, on the reverse strand, counting down.
TAGGCCTATCAGTTTTCATTCCACTTGTATATTCCATGTAAATACTTGTATATACTCAGTTCTTATCATATTCCAGATTATTCAATTCTCCTGTCATTTCAATTATGTATCCCTGTAAATATGTATATAGTGTGGCTCTGAAAAGATTCCTTTTTTTTTTCTACTCCATCCCCCCCCCCTCACACCATTTCAAATCAACTCCTTCATGACTTTCCCTCATACAGGGTAAAAGAGGTCCCCTCTGGCCCACATAAATTCCTATCTGTATCTGTATATTTATTCTCTTATAAATCTGTATGACTGAAAATTTTAAAACAAAAAACAAAACAATTACACCTGTGAAATTTATTGAAAGCCCATAGGTACATATTTCACTTTTACACATAAAGAATGTGATGAATAAATGTAACAAGTTGATTAGGATTAATTTTGGTAAATTAACCAAAACTATGAGTTGACAAAGAAATTTTAAACCTTAAACGGCAGCGCCGAATTAAAATTGGCTAAGAAAGAACAATATTGTCACTTCATCCTCAGTAATAATTCAAACATCATGTGCACCATGCCAATAAAAAATATCACTATTTCTATTCATTCTTGCAAATTCAGCAGTTTTTTTTAGATTTGTATCATCAATTTCCAAAATTAGACCTATATAATACGGTGGTTTCCTTTGATGTAAGTTTCACAAATATATAATCACCAGCTTTAGTAACTTTTGTAGCTAAACTATTAATTCCTACTTGGTCATCACAGTTTTCCCGTATTTCACTAATACAAATATTTCATCAGAGTTGCTTTTGATTTTAAAATCCTCAGTATTATGGTGGAACCCACTTAGGGAAGGGACCCACAGACCCACTTATCCCTTATATTACGAAAATTTACGGGGTAAGTGGAACCCCTCCTCTTAAACACTTATTTAGTAACATTTTATGCAGAAATTCTTGTTGCAGTATGAACTTTAGTTTGAAACTATTCGTAAAAGCTCAATAGGGAAGTTGCAACCTATTAAATGTTCATATTTTGGCTATTGGATATTGTTAATTGACCCTCAAAACTAAAAAATTCACCATCGCCGAATTTTAAAACACCGTGATTGATTTTTAATGAATTTTTTAAAATCCACGCACAAAAGTGCGCTCTTCTGAAACGTCACGAGCTTACGTCACAGGGCACTAATGGGCAGCCTTCCGCCGAAGATCCCTTGTTTTCGCTAGGGACATTTTGAGCGCGCTGATATTTTAATTTTTTAGAAATTCAATAATCTTTTTGAACACACTATGGAGACCGGATTCGTTAAAGCACAATCTAAGTAATCTTCCTCAAGTAACATCAATGATGATATTCGAATATTTCCAAGAGGATGAGAGGTTAAACACGAGGAGTTAAATGCAAGGAGATAAGCCTTTTACGTTTCGTCTTCGAAGTCGAATGCACTTCCTTCGGTTTCTCCCCTATCGGAAGAGCGCATGACGTCACTTCCTATGTCATTTGACGTCACAAGCACTTGAACTTCGAAAATTAATTAAAAAAAAAGAAACTATTATCGGATCGCAAAATTTTTTTCTCCTATGATGTTCATACATGTTACTCTATCATATAAAAATAAAATTGAAAAGTCGAAAACTTCCCTATTATTATTAAAAAAAAAAAAAATAATAATAATAATAATAATAGAAAACAACATGGAATTACTTCTTTGAAATATGTTACTGAACTCGCAAAGAAATATTTTTCAAAAATTTTTTTTGACTAAAATCTATGAATGAGAAAAAAATTTCACGAAACCCAAATACGAGGGTTATTTATTTATTATTATTTTTTTTTTTTTTTCAAGGTCCGAGCGATCGCGAAATGAAGACCACAATGACAATGAAAACTCTTTTATTTGGAATATGTACATACACTTTCCAACTAAGACATCTGTCGTAGCGTGGTACCTTTTTTTTTTGATACCCTCATCATAGAAGTCAGCCGCCTGTGCTTTCAGCCAATTCTGTACGCTGTCTGCAGCTCGGCGTCGGAGCGAGCCAAACTTCTGTCTTCATAACCAGCGTTTCATGTGACCAAAGAGATGGCAATCGGATATTGCCAAGTCTGGGCTGTATATGGTGGATGGTCAAACACTGTCCAGCGAAACTGCTGCAGGAGGTTTTTGATTAAAGCAGCAGTGTGTGGGCGCGCATTATCGTGCAGAAGGACAGTGCCTGATGACAACATTCCTCTAATTTTTTCTGATTTGCCCTTCCTTCAGCATTCAGAAATCGAACTACAGCACGCACTTCACACTTTTTAGCGGGAGACGCAATTGTTCGAGGCATGTTTCCTCGTTCACTTTGTGCTCCGAAATAACCACAGCGACCTGATGCACTGCACAATATTACTTGAGAGACTGCGCAACAAATCTACGCACAGCGTCATTGACTTGACTTACTGGTTTTCACTTCGCTATCTTGGACCTTGAAAAAAAAAAAAAAACCTCGTATATGCAAAACCAATCATTGTGATGCAATTTTACATGATCAGTGTGAAAAAGTATAAAAACTATGCATATTTCAGTTTTTAGGGGGGTGATCCACTTACCCCTACCAACCCTAACTGTTTTATTTTATGCTTTTTAGAGCAAGAAGAAATAGTCTTTAAAATTAAAATAAAGCCTTTTTTAGCCTACTTTCCCAGTAAAAGTCAGTAAAAGAAGAAAAAAGCATGAAAGAAGGCTTAATGCATCTTAAAAATGTCGCGAAAAACAAAAAAAAAAAAAATAAATCAAAAATAAATAAAATAATTAAATAAATATCAAAAAATTAAAAATTGGAAAGTAGGGTATTGAGATGGGGGAAAATATCTGTCGGTCTGTCTGTCGGTCTGTCGGTCCGTCGGTCTGTCTGTCTGTCCCCCCCTAATAACTTTTGAATGAATAGTCCGATTCGAACAAACTTTTTTTTGTTCGAAAGATCTCGGCGAGGACACCTTATTCCCACATTTCATTTTTTGATTTGAACTATTTTTTGTTAAATTTTGAACAGTTCAAAAAAACTTAACATTAGCGCCTACGAGGAAACTGAAAGTCAATGTATAGATTCCGTAGTTGAAGGCGGATTTATTTCAAACAAATTTTGTTGGAAATAGCTCTTGACGCCAAACTCCAGACTCCGACTCCGAGAATTTAGAGACACCTGACTCCGACTCCGACTCCTGTGCCCGACAATTAATCGGACTCCGACTCCCCGACTTCGTAGCTATGGCAAAAATTTATACACGGAGGACAAATGACTGACTCCGATTCTTGGATATTCGTCTCCGACTCCTTTATCCCAAAATGAGATTGACTCCGACTCCGACTCCGCAGCTATGGTTTTCACTGTGAAATAATTATTGTTGATATGATTTGTTTTTATTTTCCCGCTAAAGTTTTAATTTTGGTATTCAGTTTTCGGCGAATAAACTCGAAGTCCTTTATGTTTCTACACTGTAACAAATTTCGGAAACGTTTCTAGATATATCGGAAACGTTTCCGAAATAGTAGGAATCCTTCATCCAATAGCGAACTCCTCAATATTCAGAAAGTTTTTTGTTATTTCAAGATATCTAGAAGCGGAAGTGATGACGCAACGCTTCGAAACCTATTTCATCCTTCCAACACAGGCGCCAATGAGTCGGAAATAACGAGAACTTCTTTTTTTCTTATCTATGGTTGCTGCAGTCAGCAACTGTTTAGCATCGGATCGCTTGTTATTTCATCTAGAGAGTAGTAAAATGTGTCGAAACTAATTTTACGCCTTTGCATTTTGGACTGCCCTTGATTTTTTTAGACGATGTACGCAGCTATTAAGTTAGTTAATAACCATTCGCTTCTTTACAATTTCCAATGCGACCATAATTAGATATTTATTGTGTGTTCAAGCGTGAATAGTTTCAACACCCGTGTTTATACTTAATGAAACGAAACCCTTTGGATTACTTATTCAGTTGTAATGGAGGTACTTAGATTTTCTTCCGCTCATGTTCACTTGTAAGTATTAATGAATATTTTAAAACACGTTGTTATATACATTTATATTTTTGTTGATTTGCATTTGATGAGGCTCCAATTGTAACTGTTTTTGGGTTTATCGAATTAATTTAAAGTTATCCTACATACCTATGTGCGCGGTGTACTATTTGTTGTAACCAACTGAAACTGATTAATTACGCAAAAGAAGTAAGATTTATATTTGAGAAGTAATCACAGAAAAGTTATTTCGAAATACTTGGATGTACATACATTTTGGTTCAAAAAGAAAAAAAATCAATTGTTTAATTCATTAGAAATATGGTAATGCAAATATTTTCTAGTATTGTAATATGCTTCACAAAAAATGTGCCGGTATATTTTATCTTTTTTTATTATAATTTATTCATTCATTTAAAAATATTTATACCATTAGAAAATGACCATGTTATCTATTAGTAAGAACATAGTTATGAAATTAATTCATCTGCTTATTCATTTTGTTAAATGTGGTTAACAATAAAAAAAATTCCTTGACATTAGTTCCGAAAATAACATTTCCTTCGTGGATATACTAGTTTAATGTAGGACAGTCAGGAGGAATGAGTCAGTGGCAAAAATGGAACAGCTGCATTTACATGCTGAAATAAAAAGTAATATTATTTCATGTCATCGTTTTAAAAGTGATCAGTTTTTAAATACTATGTTACTAATATGCAATGCACATATGGTGAGAGACTGTGCCATTGACATTTTCAAGGGGTTGCTTTTTTTTAAGGTGGGGGGCGCTTTATATCATTTTATGGATGCACCATCACTCTTGTGGTGTGGGGGGGGGGGACTCTCGTATATATGAAATGGAATAATCATGTAATAGAGTTCAATGTTTTAATAAATAAAATATATAATGCATTTTGCGCACACTCTAAAAATAAAATCAGTAACCTATTTTGATTAAGTATCTATATTTGTGATAAACTGGAAAAGGGCAAGAACAGAAGAATAAACCCGAATGGTTCCAGCAGGGGGACTTTGGTGTCATATTTAAATTCATCAATTTCTCTGTTGGTACTTTTCGGTACACTATGTTCGTCAAAGAAATTGACTTGACGTGAACAAATTTCGGAACGCAAAGTGTAGGTAAGTTCTGTCAAATTTTATCCGAAAATAAAAGCTATCAAGTTTGATACAAGATATGTTTTTAAGTTCTGCATTAAAAATACAATATGTTGATAATTTTGTCTTGAAAGTATTGAGAGAAAAACTGTTTTAATATTGTTTAACAAACAATCCCACTTTTGAGAAAGTACTCCCCTTCCCTCTCCCGACGATTTTGTGATTATGAATGAAACTACTATATTATTTCATAAATTTTCAAAAATTTATAACTGTGCATATGTTATGCTGTTAACCATGCTATTTGTCATTAGAAATTCAGAAAAAAAAAATCCACGAATGATTCTAAAATTGCTTGTTTCATTGCTCTTAGATATGAAAGAATTGAAACTGATATGGCATGCAATACTATAGTAAAGAATTATTTTTTAGAAAAAATCACGGAAAAAGGATTCCGAAATTCTCAGAATCGTTTTTGAAAATTGTTTGGAGAATTCCGAAATACTCGGAAACGTTTTCGAAACTTTCATGAACCACAGCTGCACAGAATACTCAGAAACATTTCTGGAAATTACGGAAAGAGGATTCCGAAATACTCAGAAACGTTTCTGAAAATTACAGAAAGAGGATTCCAAAATACTCAGAAACATTTCTGGAAATTATAGAAAGAGGATTCCGAAATACTCAGACACGTTTCTGGACATTACAGAAAGAGGATTCTGAAATACTCAGACACGTTTCCGGACATTATAGAAAGAGAATTCCGAAATACTCAGAAACGTTTTTGAAAATTTCATGAACCGCAGCTGCACGATATACTCAGAAACGTTTCCGAATTTTTTTTACAGTGTACATAACGATATGCGCAGACGATTTTTTTTTTTTTTTTTTTGAAAATGAAAATTATTTCTTTAAGTTGACATTTTATTGTTTTTATTTATTTTGGTAAGTGCATTAATTAATTTAAAAAATTATTTTTGGCAACAGGGGAAAAAGAAACGATTTTTTTTGATATGATGTATTTATTTTAATAAGCTTATTAGTTTTAATTATTATTTTTTCGTTTTGAAAGCTCTTAAAGAATTTTTTTTAAGGGAGAAAAGTGTATTAGCTGCTTTTGTTTAAAAGGTGCTGTTTTTTTTTTTTTTTTTTTTTTTTTTTGAGCAATCACGATTGCTTATTGCTTTCATTTGACTGTTTTTGGCGTGCTATCATTTTTCTCACCGGCGCGGCGCCACCCTCTGCCAGCACCACCCGTCGCGTCGGCCGGCCTCACGATGCTGCTCCTCTTGCGAAAACCGTCTCCAGGTTGCATCCATATCCTACACACACACGCATACATACACGCATCAACACACACGCACACACAAACACATACATACACATACACAAACACATACACACACGCATGCATACAGACACCTACACATACACACAAATACACACAACTGCCCACACATTCATGCCTGCACACAGACACACATATGCTTACACACACACACACATACACATACCCCGCGTCCACGCGCACAAACACTCATACACACAACTACCCACACACTCATGACTGCACACAGACACAAACACACATGCCTACACACATACACATACCCCCCCCCCACACACACACATACAAACACACACTTGTGATTGCGAAAAACATAATTTGAATTCAAGATGACAAAATTCAAATTAATTTTTTTTTTTCTTTTAAGATGTGTGAAGAATACTTTATTCCTAGAAATTAGCAAAAATATGCTTGAAACAATTTGCGATTTTAGCTATTTTTGAGAATATCGATCAGGTACTAGAAAGTAGTATGGGTATACGGGAAAGTAGGCTCGTATAGTTCTAGACGGAACTTCTTGTTATATTTTATTGAATACTGAAGTTTAATAAAAGTCTAAAAGTCGTATGTCATCTTAATGTTTTATATATTTCTTATGTGCGTGTGTTTGTCACCGTAAAGCTTCTAAATGGCTGGACCGATTTTGAAAAAAAAAAAAAAATGTGTGTGATTAAATTAATCCGAGATAGGTTTAGAGTCGCAATTATTTTAGATTTTAAGCGAGCATATTCCTGCCAAGACACTTATCAACAGCACCGTACGCAGTGGCGTAGCGTAGGGGGGCAAAGGGGGCACTCGCCCCGGGCGGCACTTCGCTAGGGGCGGCAAATTCTGTAACACTACATTAAAATCAAAAAAGATTTTTTTTCTTTTCTTTTTTTTTTTTTTTTTTTTTTAGACGGTAGCCAAGAATGTCAAATTTTGTCGCACTTAGTCAGCATCAAAAATATGTTTCTTTTTTACTCTTCAGTTCTAAATTGTCTCAGGAAATTTTTCTCGTTGAGCCACGAGCATGAAATACTGGATACTAACATGTATGCAGATTATTTGTCACGGGAGCTGCAGCTGACATAGTAAGACGAGAAGGGGGAAGTTGTAATATTTATACTCCTCGTTGAAGAGGAGTATAAATATTATAAAGATCGACAAGCAGTCCAAGGCAGACTGGGTCCCCCCCCCCAAGAGGGCGCCAACCTTGACTACCAAAGGGCGAAAAAGGAAAAAAAAAAACACGAAGGCGCACAGGTGATTAGAGGGCGTAAAAAAAGAAAAAAACCCGAAGGCGCACACGTTCGAGGACGCAAATAAAATAATATAAAATTTTTAAATACTTGAATTTTTTACGTTTGAATTCAAATTATATTTTCGAAATCAAGATTAACGAGTGTGTATGTGTTTAGGCGTGTGGGCGTGTGTTCGTCTGTAGGGCATAGACGCGCCACCACCCAGGTTTGGTCTCGCTCGCGGAGGCCGGTGGAAGGTGGAGTTCGCAGAGTTAAGTTTTATGCTTTAGTTAAGCCTTGAATGAACGCAAATCATTTTTAACCATGGCTACAAAAGTTTATCCTCTTAATAAGGCGCAAAATAAAAAAGGAGGCGCATAGGTAAAAGAAAAAAAAAAAAAAAAAAAAAAAAAAAACGAGGGTGCAGCACAGGTTTGAGGACACAACAAGAAACGAAGGTGCACAGGTTCGAGGAAGCAAAAAAGTTCATTACAGAAGGCGCACAGGTTCGAGGGCTCAAAAAAAAAAAAAAAAAAAAGTCGCACAAATTTGAGGGCGCCAAAAGAAAAAAAAAAGAAAACGGCGCATCGGGCCGCAGGCCAGTCCGCCCCCTGCAAGCAGCATCACGATTGCTTATTGTTCTTATTTGACTGTTTTGAATTCCTATCATTTTATTTTCCCACCAGCACCCTCTGCCAGTACCGCCGTCGCGTCGACCGGCCTCACGATGCTGCTCCTCCTTGCGAAAACCGTCTCCAAGTTGCGTCCATATCCTACGCACACACGCATACACACACATACACACACTCGTGCCTGCGCACAGACACAAACACACACACACATACACATACACACTCATGACTGCACACAGACACAAACACATATGCCTACATACACACACACACACACGCGCGCACACACACACAGCACTGCATATACAACACGCACACACATGCATACATACACACATACACACGCACCCACACACATGCGCCTACACAAACACACACACGCGTTCATACATACACGCTCGTGATTGCGAAAAACGTAATTTGAATTCAAGATGCCAAAAATTCAAATTAATATAATTTTTTTTTTTTTTTTTCGCTCTTAAACTTGACCGCCCCAGTTTTTTTCTTTGCCGCCTGTTTCTTTTTGCGCCTTCAAATCTGTGCACTTTTTTTTTTTTTTTTTGCACCCATCGGGTTTAGGAGTTAAATTTTTTCCAACTCTTAGGGGGACCCAGTCCGCCCCTGGTAGAAATATCCGTTTTGGGGTCCAAAACGTCAAAGAAAATAAATAAAGAATTTCGAATAAAAAAAGAATTATTCATCGACTTTTTTTTTTCAAAAAGGACTATAAACCTTTTCAGCACTAACCTAGGCAAACTGAAAATTTTAACGAAATCGGTCCGGTATTTTCCAAGTTAACCTCGGACACATCAATTTGGAGTTTGTGTTCTCTTTACTAATAATAAAGCTGAAAGTCTCTCTGTCTGTGTGAATATATGGATCTCTGTCTGGATATCTGGATTTCTGTGGCGCGCTTAGCGCCTAGACCGTTCGGCCGATTTTCCTTGAAATTTGGCACAAAGTTAGTTTGTAGCATGGGGGCGTGCACCTCGAAGCGATTTTTCGAAAATTCGATTTTGTTCTTTTTCAATTCCAATTTTAAGAACATTTTTCCGAGCAAAATTATTATAAAGATGGACGAGTAAATTACCAAGTTATCATAACGTGGAACCGTAACATGGGCAAGCCAATTGGCGAGAAATTCACCATATATTATTTGTAAATATACAGGCGAACCAAAAGACTTTTTAATTTTCTACTACGAGCAAAGCCGTGCGGTTACCACTAGTATTTATATAAAGAAGATGCCAATGCTAAATTGTAGGCGTGCTTAATTTCATTCGAAATTTTAATTGTATGTGTGATCGTAACTTCAATAAATATAAATAATTCGGGAAGGTTTGCAACTAAAAGTCTGTGACGCGACTCATATGAAACATACGGTACTTCAAGAGTTATTATTATTTTTTTTAATTTATATTTATTTTATTTTTTTTTCCTTCAACGTGCACATTTTTCGGACATGAAGCTCATAAAAATGAAGCTGATACTTTGATTTTGCATCGAGAAGTACAATCGAAAACAAATTGTGGAAAAAAAGTTCGTTTTGATGATTTTTTAAATATTTTAGGGTATTTTAGATACCATTTTGAGGGTCCCTCCTTGCGTCAAATGTTCATGTTTTTTAACTTTTATTTTCTTTAGTCCCTCAGAAGAATGTTAACGGTTAACATAATGCCCTTTCCCGCTCCAAATAAAAATAACGGCTTTAAAACGGTCGAAAAAAAAAAAAAAAAAAAAGGGTGGGGGAGGAAGTGGTACTATTTCCAAAACTCTAAAATGGGATGGGTGGGGGGAAACGGTGGTCATACTTGGATTCAAGCGGTCATTTTATCTAACTACATTTTATGTAACATTTTACAGAACAGACTGATACAATGACATTGATAGTGTTGTTAAGGATTTTCCGTTGATGGAAAGTAGAAAATTAATAGTATAGGTTAAGAATAAAAAAAATATTTTCAAGCATAAATATATGTATCTATCAGGTAATTTATAATCATATTTTTGGTTCTTTTTCTTTCCAATAAAAGATTTGAGAATTACTATCAGTATATACAGTTTTTGATCACGTTTAAAATGTTTGATTTAAGGAAAATATTTCGCTCATCTTATACATATAAAATCTGAGTATCTATCTATCTATCTATCTATGTCCAAGCTTCTTCTCCCGAACGACAGTGAACTGACCATCGAACCAGGTATCGATGGATTCGTAATCTTCCCGTCTTCATGTTTGGCTATTTAACATAATCCTCCGATAATAATTAGCGGAGATATCAATTAAAAACTATTAATTATGACTCTTAGATTTCAAAATCAAATCACTATTTTTCGAAGGCTTTCCTCCATTCAAATTATTATTCAGTGCTTCATCTCAACTTTCCGCAACAACGCTTTTATTAAAATGTATAGCGGTGAAGAAAATCATTGAGATGAAAGATCTGTTGCCATTTTTTTTCTCGAATATAAAGAAATAAAATTAAGCTTTTGTTTTAAGGCTTTTCCTGTAATCAGGGTGTTTAAGTTGTTTACTTTTCGATTATTTTGCTGTAATCTGCAGCAAAATTTTTGCTGTTTTTTTTTTTTTTTTTTTTTTCAAGCCTGATTGTTAAATACGCGTCACATGACATAACTTTCATTTTCGAGGAGGACCGTGCACGTCGTAAAGTAAATGAGTGATTTACAAGTTATTTGAGTTCTTTGAGGGTTTGTACCTGGAAAACGGATTGATGTAATTCTTGTACGACCATGTGGATAGAATCTATCCAAATATTTATCTGAGTGGTATGTTGCATTAATAAACACCCGGGCAACGCCGGGTAGTAGACTATTTTATGTAAAAAGCGGATTGTTATTGTGCATAAATATTTCCGATATAGTCTATCAGATGTAATTCAGTTTAACGTGAGTAAAGATTATAGTTGATAATGCATATATTTTCCCCTTTTGTGCTGACTGAAAATGTACTCATAACTTGTATCATTGATAACGATTATTAACGTTGATGAGGTGTTTTGGCAAAAATATGTTTTACTGGTGTTTTGCAAACCTTGCTTTACGCGCATTTATTTATTCCTTAACGCGTTAGAAACTAGTGTCAGTGTACTACAAAAGCATCAACTGGACTGCTCTTACATTTTTTAGGTAGCCCGTGCAACGCCGGGCACGCAGCTAGTAATGCAATAATTTTTGAAAAATATTTCGATCAACAATATTTCCTGTTGACATAATATTATATTAAAATGTAAAACATGTTTTGGGTAGTAAAATAATGTTTTCTTTCCGTAAAATACTAATAATGTAGTTTTTTTTAGGCGGGGGGGGGGGGCATTTAGCAGGAGAATTTAAGAGGGGCGGCAAATTTGGTGACTGCCCCGGGCGACAGAAACCTACGCTACGCCGCTGACAGTACGGAGGTGGGAAAACAACGCTTTATATAGATCACTAACGGGGCTCCGTCCCCTGCTCGTTTCGTTTGCCAACCCCCGTTCACCATTTGCGACGGCTCCATGCCACTGCGACGGGTGACAACCAGTGGTGGCGCTAGGAAATTCCCGACAGGGTGGCAAACTTGCCCGACAGGGGGGCATAGCCAAATTTTACTTTGCAAGATTCCCCCCCCCCCCGAGCCTAATCATCCTGACATTGGACATGGGGCACATTTCTATTTCAGGAAATTCATTTTGTGCCTCCCCCCCCACTCCAGCTTTTTTTTTTATATGTTGAAGCAATTAAATATTTATTTCGATACTTGCATTTTTACACAACCGTACTAAATTTGGTGGTACCTCATATCACAATGTAATATATACATTTAAAAAGTAGAAGATATGTAGTAGTATACGATAAATGTATAAAAATGGTTAAACTTTGCAATAAACCGTAAATACCAAAATGATCTATCATATAACTTTTAACAGTAAATACAGACTAAATTTGGAGTGGTTTTCTGATTTGCAAAGAGATCACGCTTTTAAGGCGAATTTTTAACAACAAATGGATATTTTCCTTGTTTTGGCATTTGCAAAACTATCAATGATATCATTGTACTCTAGATTCTGAGTGAAATCATTATTTATTTTTAATTAACATGATAAATTAAGGGTATTTTGGGCCCCCCTGAAATCTAAGAGGAAGGGCCTGTGCCCCACATGTCCCTGCGGTAATCAGGCTCTGCCCCCCTCCAATTCAAGTGATAAAGAAACTAATCATTTTTTGCTTCTAAGAACACGAATTCCCTATAAAAATTAAAAGCAAAAAATAATAAATTTAAAATAGATAAAATGAAACATGTAGGGAAAAAAATCAAATTTTAAATGAAAAACATGAAACTAGGCTTTTGTGAGCAGGGTCATCGCGAGATCAATAAACTAGAACTGTCTGAGAATTAGATATTGACGAAAAGTCTGACTATGATGTAAAATCATTATAAATGTGTGCCCAACAGAATTTTACGCAGAGAAAGAAACTTAACAACAGGAATTTAGTTGTGCTTGTAGAAATTAGGGGGGGTCCGGGGGTTCTCCCCCGGAAATTTTTCGAAATTGTAGCTGTGAAAACGCAATTTTAGATGATCTTCGGTAATTTCATGGAGAGAAGGATTTGGGTGCTCACCCCCAAAGAAGTTTAAGAAACTGAAGTCCAATAAACGAACTTTTAGTCGATCTGTAATGGTATTTTATAGGGAGTGAGAGTCGAGGTGCACCCCCGAAAAAGTTTGGTTATAGCAGTGCTCATCCACTAGCTCAAAATATTTATTGGGGAGCAGAGAAACCCACGTCTTAAGTAAACAAAAAAAAGAGCAACTAATATTAAGTTAAAAAATTCAAAAGAAACTTGAGCCCGATGCCTAGCTTTATATTAAGATGAACCTCGCGAGTCAGAACACGTATAAAATTAAATTTATTTATATTTTCTTTCATTATATTATTTTTCCGGGATAACTTGGGAAAGCATGGAAAAGGGAAGACGATTACAACTACTAAGTTTTGCTAGCGCAAAGCAGAATCAAGAGAAAAAATTGAAAGTCTTTTGAAGAGCCTAGTTTGCTAAAACCCATTACAAGTATTTTATTTGATAACAAATAGAAACTGGAAACGGGTAAAAATTTTGCGCTAAAAAAATTAGAAAAGGTGCAAATTTTTACGATTTTTAATTAATTTGTATGGTAATAAAAGGTCTACATCGATTAGGCCTAGCTGGTGGTGGATGGAGCTGACGGGCAACCAGGCTAATCAGATAAATAATCATGACAGTTTCATAGGAGCTGCACACATATTTCATTCCTAGATTTTTACAAATATCATCGTACAAATCACAGCTATTTGGAGGAAAATGTGTGGGCCGCCGAAGCATGTTTGAAATAGAAAATAAAAGTTAAAATGTAGTGAGCGGGATTTAAATTATTGAAATGAATAGTCACACCAGCAGTTCTAAGCAAGAAAAATGACAGACTCCGACTTCGGGAATTTTAGAGCCTTCGACTCTGATTCCACAAGAACTGACAGGGGATTTTAAGGGAAAATGATCGACTCCGACTGCTGAATTTGGGATCCGGACAAAACGTCCAAATCCAAAACGTCCACGGACATAACGTCCAGGTCCAAAACGTCCGATGGACAAAATGTCCGAAGGACAGAACGTCCGACGGACATAACGTCCAGCGGACATAACGTCCAACAGACATAATGTCCGACGGACAAAAGGTCCAAGGACAGAACGTCCACATTTTTGGACAGCTAGGACATAACGTCCAGTTTTCTGAGCAGGCTGGACAAAACGTCCGGATTTTAAAGTTTTTCCTTTGTCTCAACTAATTTTGTTGAATATATTTGTGTCTGTGTGATATGTGATGCAATCACCAGCAAAAAACGAGTTTTTAATATAGAATAAGTCTGAATAGATCCCCCCCCACACACACACACTGACATGATGGAAAAATAAAATTTAAGTATTAGGGTCCCCCTTTTTTAAAATAAAATATGCTTTACGGCAAATGCAGCGTGGAGACGACCCCCGTATTTTCACGTGATTTTTCCGCTTTTAGGCAGATGTGGGTGAGAATTCGGAATTTTTGCCGCGGGCTAGCGGGGATAGTTGCGGATGCCTCATGAAGCTTTTTCACGGGCACAGGTCACTTGAAGGTCAGTGATTGAAGTAGTAGAGAAAATTTTGCGAATGGGAGGGTTCTTTAACAGCTGATTCCGCGCAGAGACAGTAAACAAACCCCTTTCAGTGCTTGCGGCGGGCGTTCGCTCATTTGATTATCTTCCTTTTTTTTCTGTCTACTTGTATTTATTTCTTTTTTTTCTTCCATTGTTTTTTCTGTTAAGTTGTTATTCATTTATTTTCTTGATAGTTTGTTGCCATTATTGTTTTAATTTTTTAATTCGCTTTTTAATATTCCATACTTTTTTATTACTTTTTGTAATGGATTTTATTTATCACGATGTCTAAAGATTGTAATATTCTACGTAGAATTTTTTTCCTGTACGTACGTTCATTTTACATTGAGATTTTTTTTTTAAATTAAATTGACTGGCGCAAACTGTAAAGTCGAACATAACTATTGAAAAAAATAAATAAATGACTAACCACCACTTTGTGGAAATGCTCCCTCCCCAGGTGGTTCAAAAATACATGTAAAAAGAAAGTTTCTGTTAGATAACGAGACACCCCTCAATATTTTTAGATTTGTGGATATCAACCTACTGGAAGACTTTTAGCTTCCAATTTCAACTGAAAGCAGGTGCTCAACCGCCTCCCCCAAACTTAATATGTATAGGAAGGATGGTTTAAAAAATGCTTTGAACTGAAAAAACAATGCTACATATTATAATATACAGTAGTAATATGCATATACATAGCATTAAAATAATTATTTACAAAAAAAAAAAAAGCAGCTGGGGAAGTTTTATATTTCTAAACTTGTAGTTTTTTCTATACTGTGGCAAATGTTAAATGAAGGGGTCATTGAGCACTCTTAAAAACTGGAGTAAGAAGCTAAAATTTTTACTTTTTTTTACTTTTTTTTTCATTTTCAATTATTTCAATCAAATTAATTATAATACATATACATTTATCGCCTTAATAACACAGTGAAAAAAAAATAAAAAAATAGGCCAAACATTTTATATTCAGGTGTAACATTTTCAACTTAAGTTTAAAAAAAATAGCACTTAAAATCTTTTTAGTTTTAGTGCATATTTTAGGTACTTTCAAGTGGTTATATAATCCAGGATGTAAGTTCACTAAAAAAAATTAAACAAAAAAGTTTCATTCTAGTCAAAATCTTGAGGGGGGTCTCCTTTGCACCCCCTCTGTGTTTGTCACTGCACCACAGTTTATGCTGTACTACATTTTTTCTGATAAAACTTTAAAATCTACACATATTTCCTTCATTTTAACTGAAAATGCCATTAGTACTTAGGGCAATATGTTAGTGCTATGTAATAGAGTAGCTTTTAAACTAGTTTTGAATTGCCAATATTTAATCTCACCTAAATTGTTGGATGTTTAGATATAAATATAGCTTTAATCATTTCCCTTAGAGTAAAAACCTATAAAACCTTCCATGTTTGCATTCATATATAAAAACACAGAAAATAATTTAATTCTGATAGTATATATCATTAAATTTGGTGCTAAACCAGACTATCTATCATCACATTTATTGTCTTCATAACAGGGTTTAAACTGTGAATTATAAATGATTTTAACGGTATGTGATATAGAAGCAAAAGGGAAAAATAAGAAACTTAAAACATATGATTGCACAGGAACTGGATGATGGGAAAATTCTCATTTGATATTTGAAAACAGATTTAATAATTTCCTTAGGAACACTAACTCCATAAATAAATGTTTTATGTGGCAAAATCTTTCCTTACTAGTGAAATAAAATGACTAAATAATGCTATTCCAAGGCACAACCAGAAATTTAGACATTTAAAAGAACTACCAATCATTTACTTAGAGACGCAAAGTAAAAAAACAATCCGAAACACATCTGTTAAAGAAATTTAGTTTGAACTTATGAAAATATTGATAGAGTTAGCCATGTTATACTGTATTTTGAAAGAAACTCTTCATATGCCACCAAAACTTGACCACGGAGAGATGGCGGGTGTTCTTGAAGCCGAAACGTCATTTGTGTCATTTGAAATAGGTTGTTTCTTGTTATTTCGCAATAGATAGGATAAGTGGGAACGCCTCTCACTATTTGACACTTCAGACCTAAGCAATATCAGATCAGACCTAAGCAATATTTCAGTTATTTTACTAAGTAACAACTCATTGGGTTCAAAGATTATTAGTATTTTAGTTATTTGTCAAATAAAAACAATTGTTTAGACCAAAATATTACACATTATAGTTATTCATTAAAAAAAAACATGCCTTCATATTTACAATATTAGAGTCATTGCATGAATAAAAGCAAATCAATAGACCTAAATGACAATATTTTATCTAAGATTCAAAAATAAAATTTCATTGAAAGAACATCAAATTAAACAAAAATATCAAATTAGTCTTCGGGTCAAGACTCCCTACTCAGTTTGGGTCAAAGCTCCCTAGTTAGCTTTCTTTTGTTTACTTTAATTTTTTAGCAACTTAGATCTAAGTTATATAAAAGTACTCTATATAAAGAGATAGCCAGAAAAGAGACTAAAGCATGCATACTTTTAAAATTCATTTCCCTCAAAACTAGAGGTTAAAATCTAAAAAGTTCCAAAATCTTCAAACTTTACTGTTAAGGTGCAGTATCATTTAACACTGAATTTCTTGAAAACCACTGACAATTTCGAAATGGTTTCGCCCTGCAAAAAACTGTTGTGTGACTACTCAACCAATAATATGACTAAAATTTTCCCTAAATATCCTTTTCACGGCAAAAATCATCATGGGTCAAGTCTCCCTATGGGTCAAACATCCCTAGTTCCCCCTATTACAAATGATATTTTCGCTTCAAGGTTTTCCGCCATCTCTCCGTGGTCAAGCTGGTACCAGTAAACGTCTCTTCTGGTTACTGTTGCCAAGTTATTTTGGGATAGAATGCAACTGAACTTATTTGAATTTGAACTCCTGAGAATTTATAAAACTAATATTAGTTTACTTAACAATATAGCTAAATCTGGTTGTAAATTTCAGTAAGACAAAATCAACATCATGAACTCTTTCTTACTTACTGACAATGTAATGTCAACACTTCCTATCACATGCAGTTAAAATTTCTTGGAAAATTGAAACGTTAAAATAGACAACAAAATCTCTTGAAAAAAATCAGTGTAAAATTACTGATGGTGATTTGATTTAAACGCAAGGGAAGTTCAGAAGCTGGTTTTTGGGGGCCGAAAGGGATAAATGAATTGAGCTAGCTCACAAAAGATTTTTGAATTCCTATATAACAGGGGGCGGTAAGTAATTTTAATTGAGATTCGGATACTTTTGAAAATTTTTCATTGAGGTGCACTAAAAACAAATGCATTACAATTCATTTATTTTAATTTTCACTCCCAAATTAATATTAAATACAATCGATAGGTTCATTTGTGTTCAAAATCAATGGGAGAATTTATGGTACCAAGATTTTGCACGCAAAAAAAAGTTTGTTTATGCAGAGTTTGGGTTATGCAGTTTAAGGTGGGTGCCGTAAATTTTGAGCAATATTAGTTATCCAAAAGTTTCCCAAATGTATGTAAACCTTACATGATGATAGTCCAGTAAATGGCTCAAATCAGTCAACTAATAAGTTAAAAATCATGATGAACTAAAACTTAGAAAACTTACAGTTGGTGCAAACGTAACCTGACAACGTAAGATTGTGATTAGGAGATGCGATGCCTTCGCAATGCTGCCAGGTTAGGTTTGCTCCAACAGTAGTATATTTAACAAAATGGTGAGGGTGATTCTCAAAGGTATTCATTGTTATCCTCAGTAGAATATTTTTAAAAGTAATTTAAATACCCAAAGGTATTGTTATCTGAAGACTTTTGCGGAAGTTATTCTTCCAAAATAGTTTTGACGGTACAATTTTTGACCGATCGCGTTCCGGATCTGCACCGCGGTTCGCCAGTTGCCGACCACTGCTCTATAACATAAATAAAAATTGATAACAATTATTTTTTAATCCAGAACGCGTAATGGGATAAAAGAAGTTCTAAGCTTTTCGTTTCATTACATTTTCCAAATTCAGAGTTTAGGATCTTAATTTTTAAGAAAGTCAAACATTGAAATTGAAATAACGAGAACGGGGGGGAGAGAGAGACGGAAATCTATCAAGCACCAGTCGAACAAACTTGGAAGAATTTATTAAAAATCTTTCTTGAAATTGTTCAGGAACATTTATCTATCTCAACCTGGAGTGCGTGAACAATTTAAAAAATATAATGAAAAAGTAACACTAATTATAATTTCTCGACTCGATCTGTCCCCTTTGCTCCTTTTGAAGTCATTTTGATATCAATACGAATGTATTAATTACACAGGTCAACAAAAAAAGTTTTTTTCTTTGGTGCCCAAAGTTTGAGAACTGTTTGGGGCTCTGAATCGAAAGATGAAATTAGTTTTTCTCTAGCAGCTCTACTTTTTTAGATAAGTGCTGCTGTTTTACCCAAAACGTGCATTTTTAACTCCATTTTGCTCACTTCTAAAGCAAATGTAGGCTTCTTAAACAAGGATTGCTTCTGGAATATTTACTTTATTGTCGGCCTGCAGTTTAGTAACTTAAAGGAAAATCCACCAGATGCTGTAAAAGCTAAACAAGTTCAGTAATATCGCTTCAACAAGTTAAAGCCAATTTGTAAGTTCTTGGTTTGCATATATTCGCTTCGCGCGATGTGTGATGAGCTGGATCTTCGTATACAATATTTTCAGGGCCCGAAAAATATAGCGGGTGACCGGAAATACATTTTTTGGGGGATCGTCTGAAGTCAAACCTTATAAACATAAACGGGGAACCACAATTTCAGGGGTGTTGAGGTATTTTGCCACTCGTTCAAAATATGTGTTGGGTGACAGAGTATCCCACACTTAAGTACATGTAAAAAAAGTACATAAATAAAGGAGAAAAATTAAGGTAAAAATTTCTTATGTAAGAATACAACAATTTTAGTCATTTTGAGGTTCTTAAAAATTAGGTATCCATGTCCAAGAGCCTAATTGCACTGTTTGATAATCAATCTCTATTATTTGTACAATGCAAATAGGAATGAAAAATCTGTGTTTTATTTGATCTATATGTGTAACTTAAACCCGTTTTATGTATATTTAAATGCTATATCTTGGAAATTTGAGCTTCTGGGCATAGTCTGATGTCATATTTGAACTCAGAGTACCAAATTTCTGCTAAATCTGTTACAAAAACCTTAGCACCATAATCACTGTTCCCCTGTATTATTGATCTTTTAAAGCAAATGATATAATGAATAATTATTGAAGTATAGCAATTGTTTTTCTGAAATGTATTAAATGATATTTTCACATTAGAAATTAATGACAAAAAGAGCAATATTTTGCGATTTTGAAAACTCCTCCCAGAAAATTCTTCGGGGTGCGCCACTGCGCTGACCGACGCAAAAAAAAAGTAGATATTAAAAAAAGATGTTGTGGTGACTTGTAAATTATTTCGATATTACCTCTTTTTTTTTTTTTAGGTTTCATAGTATTTATCCCCAAATATACTCTTTAAATCTGGATTCTCAGAACATATTTGAATATTTAAAGTCAAAATAACCAGCAAGAATGGACACTGAAATTGATTTGAGGAGTAATTTGTAACAGTTACAATCTAATGTTAAATAACTTGTGAAGGATAAATTGGTAGTATTACTCCCCACATAGAAGTTGTGAAAAATACTGGTATTACAAACCAACTTCGCCGAGATCCTAATTTACTTGCACTTATAGTTCTTTGGTTATTTGATTTCAGCTACTCTAATAATAGTGATATTAAAAGTTTAAAAATGATTATTAATAACAAATTTTGTGCACGAACTTATCTATGTTTTCATTTAATATGTAGCTTCAGTTTTGAATTCCAATTTTATCAACCATACACTGTAGAGGTGTGTGCGTGGAGGAAGAATGGGGGGGGGGGGGGGTGCGACCTTCATCAGTGTTCAAAAGAGGGCACAAATGGTTGAGAACTCCTGTACTACGGAACCTTCAAAATATTTTTCATTCCATTGAAAATTTGTTTACGTTATATCGGAGCGATTAGTCTGTCGTAATAAAAACAGCGTTTGAGCTATAGAAAAAAAAAGAGGAAGAGAGGGTCAACGATATTTTCTTGAGACCGTCTGACGTTTTCTAGAACCTAGGCAATTTCTGAGTGCCGAAAACAAATGTTTTCAAGCATTTTTACACTTTTTAGAGGCTGTGCCTTTAGCATTATTGCAACAGGCATATAAAAAAAATCGACTTAGCGCAAATGAAAGACTTTGCATTCTCCGGAAAAACGGCAGTTTTATGTCTAGTTGTTTATAACAAAGCAACTGCAAACTATTTGCGTGAGCTAATGAAAACACGTTTCTTCTCACAATAAAAAGTATTAGAAAATTAACAATGATAATAGATATCGAGATACTAATCGCGAGATTTTACTTCTATTCTAATCAGAGATATTTCGTGTTAAACTGCTGCTGTAGAAAATGTTATCAAAATTTTAAAATTTAGTTGATTCAATCAACTAAGTACTAAAATTAAGAGTTAAAAATAGTTATAAAACGCTAAAATGCACAAACTTGCAACTGTAGACATGTGTTTCGGAATTAAAAGGACCTTCCTTTTTATTGTGAAATAAATGAGCTCAAGGATGAAAACGCACATCTGACAAACACAAAAGCACACATTTATTTTCTATTTCTTAATATTAAGAATGTTTGTTTGTGTGCGTGTTTGAAGAATGTTTAACTGTATGGTTACGAAAATTAAAAATAACGTTCTATTGCACAAAACTGTAAGATTACTTCAGTACGGCATACACGTGTTTCCGCTTTACAAGGAACGCTTTTTCAATGCAAAAGAATTGAGCTTTTGGATGAAAAGATATCCGACAAAAAGCAGCTGATAACTGTTTGCAACAGGCGGTAAGATTTCACTTGGTAACCATGCATCACAAACATAAGCAATAAAATCATATTACTTATACTTGTACAATCACAATAGTCGTGATTGCTTTTGCTTTGCATTAAAAAACGTTTTGCGTGAGATTTATTGTAAATTTAAATTTCTTTAGGGAGTCTTCTCATTTAGCATATTTTTTTTACATATGTCATGTGTTATAGTAACCGAATTACAGCTTTCTCTTGTAAGCATAATAAATTAATATAAGTTATTGAAACTTTAAAGTTAGAGATCAAGAAGTTTTGGTTCCTTTTTTAAGGCTTATCATTAGTGGAGATAAGAATTAGTTCTCTTAACGTTGAAGATATCATTAAAACTAGAAAAAAAAATATGTCAGGGGGAAAAATTTAAATAAAATTAATACATATTTCTTCAGAGTCTTTTAGATTGCAGTAAAAAAAGAATCTTAGCGCAATAAAAGGAAGCAGATTAAATCATATAAAATTACTATTATTGCTATTTGGTTGAAAATTGTTATTGTTGTAACAGTTCTGGATTAAAATCTCTAGGGGCCAAACTTTTGGTTCTTTAGTGTTAGAAATCTCATTAGATCGCTTAGAAATAAAAACCAGCATCTCGTAGCATTTTGATAGTGTGTACAGTAAATACCTTCTCCAAACAGTGAATCAATAAGTATTTTAAGAGATGTAGGCAGCGTAATCATAACAGTAACAATTAGAAAAAGTGAAGAAGAGCAAAATTAACGTAAAATTTGCAAGGAAAAGATAGAATCACAGTTAATTCCTGTGAATTATGAAGGAAAATAGGTGCATAACACAAATAAACGCCATATTGCAGTACGCCATTAGCAGTTGCAGTAAGAATTAAAAAAACCTCCTATAAGTAGTAGCAAAAATATTTGAAAATTGTTATTCTGATCTGTATCACATTATGTATGACATACATTTCTTCCATATGCCCCAAATTCCTCAGTTATGAAATATTTGTACTTTCTACAAAAATTTATATTAAACACAAAAATCGTACTTTTTCATACTGTGCTTTGGGAGAGAAGATTTCGTATCACACAAAATAAATAGTACTAAAATCATTCTTCTGACTGTTAAAAAACTCGTTTGAGAAATTTCCCATAATTTATGATATACTTATATGTATTCCCAGAGAAAAGAAAGATAAGTTGGAAATTCAAGATGGTTGTCAATTCATTATAGCAAGATATGAAAGATCCAATTTCATGTTTTCAATCTATAGAAAATAATATATGCATTGATATAAAGTTGAATTCCAAGAATTAAACAAAGTAATTTGATTGTTTTTTTGGTCTCTTTTCTTATCTGAAAGTTGAGATTTTGAAAATCAAAAATTTTCTGACACTTTACAACAGATGATCAAGGATCAACGTGAGAAAAACGCAAATACAGTAATATACTCAAGCTTCCGAACTCTGAAAAACAAGGACAATAAAATAACACTTCACATATGGAATTGGTGTAAATGTCAATAGACATGTCTTGGGGCGACCGCCAAAATCAAAGGAAGTAGCAAATCTCCATTTCCCTCCCCCTCTCATTACCTTGCTCAAACCTTTTTTTTGTAAATTGGTCTTTGTATAGGGTGGAGAGGCAGGAAGTATGTAAAAGAGATAATGGCGTCGATTAATAAAGGTAGATGCACTGCAGCCAACTTTTTTCTTTTCCCGTAACTTGATGTTTTTCAGTGACATTTTATTTTAATGATATAACAAAAACGGTTTTTAACGTTTTTAAGTGTTTTACTTCTTTAAAAATCAAAATCTAAAGTTATTCATAAAATCAAGCCTAGGTAAACAATAAAATTTGTAAGGGTTGGTTGAAGTAAGTGGGACCTCTTTTTAGAACAATTCGTTTTTGAAACCTTATACAAATATTTTGAAGCAATAATAATAATAACTTCCTGACTTGTTTTTCATTTTGGACGTTGGTAATAACCAAAAGTTCATTATTATTTTCTAAAAAGGGCTTTAAATGTTCTTAACGATTATATTTTTTAAATAATCAGATAGGTTTCTCACTTACCTCATAATAAAGGGGTAAGTGAGTCACCCCACTTTTATTTAAATTTAAATCAAGCACATCTAAAAAAAGTGGTAAGTTTTTTTTTTTTTTGTAAATTTAACCATTTATGAGATATTTACTACCATTTAAACCTGTATGATTTAGAATTATAAAACGAAAAACAAAACAGTTATATCTATGAAATTTATTGAAAGCATATAGGTATAAGGTATATAATTAACTTTTACATAAAAAGTGTGTTAAATGAACATATCAGTTGATTGAGATTAGTTTTTGTAAATTAGCCAAAAAAATTACAAGTAAAAAAAGAAATTGGAGACACTAAATGGCGACGTCTATTTAAAGTTGGATAAGCGTTAATCATTATCACTTCATCCAACGTCATTTGCATCAGGCCAATAAAAAGTTTCACTATTTTTATCCGTTCTTGTAAATTCAGCACTACTTTTTTTTCTTTGAATAATCAAGTTCGAACATTAGAGCTATATAATACTTTATATGATTTTCTTTGATGGAAGTTTCATTAAATAAATGTTCATTATCTGTAGCAGTTTTTGTATAGTTAAACTATCACTTCCTACTAGGTCTTCATAGTTACCTATTATTTCATAAATAGACTTAATTTCATCAGAATTACTCTTGATATCAAAATTTTCACTATTAGGGGGAACGCACTTACCCCACAGTGAGGGGACCAACTTACCCTTTAAAGGAAAAATTACGGGGTAAGTGGGACCCCCCCTCAAATACTTATTAAATATATTTGATGCAAAAATTCATAATATAGAACGCATTTTAGGTTAAATTATATACATGAAAGTTTAATGATCAAAACAATTGCAAAAAGTAGCATGGAAACACTTCTTTGAAAAATGTTGCTTAAACTCCCAAAAATATATTTTTTTAGGAAACTTTTTTTTGACATATAGGTTCTATGACATATAGGTTATATTCCATGAAGCCTAAATATATATAAAATCAATCGTACCATGAAGCGTAAATATATGTAAAATCAATCACTGTGATGAAATGTGACATGGTAAGTATAAAAAAATATAAAAGTCATTTCTATATTTTTTAGGGTACCCACATATTCCAACCAATCCTACATTTTTAAACAAATGAATAAATACAGCGTTAATAAAGGTATCACCCGTTTCTTCACAACTGAAAATCTTTATTATAATTCTAATGATCGAAACTAAATCTTAGTCTCATTTAAAGCGCGGAAAATATTTTTCTTCGCGGATTCACTACAATAAAAGTAAGCTTAAACGTCAATCCACTTTTTTCTTTTTTATATCTTAATAACTCCCCTTATATAACTCTTAGCACTTTTACCAGAGGAGTCATTTTTTTTTTCTAAATTAAATCTGTGATATGGCCCTTTAAGTTTTAATGCGGAACTTTTGAAAATTGAAATTTGGAGCTTCCTCCTTTTTGCATCAAGCCCTTTAATTGCAATTTCAAGCCATCTCAGCTGACGTTCGGGCTCTAGTGATCTCACACGAAATTTGTTTGAAGTTAAAATCTTACGCTACTAACTGTTTAAATTTTGCAGGCGTTGTTGTCAAACCTTTAAGAGTCATTTGCATCCCTTTGCTTCTCAGTGCCTCATATACTTGTGATAAATATGTATCATAAAATAAGGTGTCGTCAAATTTTGCCTGGTTGCAATAAAAAGTAAATATCAAAAGTATCAATCATTTCAAATGTAATAGTAACGTAAGCAGTGGTTGGAAATAGCGCGCTACAAGTAGCGACGCTATTGTAGTAGCTACATTTTTGAGTAGTTTGTAGTGTAGCGCACTACTTTTTTCAAAAAGTAGTGTAGTGAGTAGTTAACTACAAAAAATAGTAGTTTGTAGCGATTTCTGGAAACTACTTTTAAATAAACTGAAAAAAAAAAGGTTCAAATGAATTTGACTGGCGCAAATTTTACACAAGTACATCAGCGGATGCAATAAGAAATAAGACTCATAAAAATACGAGCTGACCTCAGGCATTTCATTTTGACGCCATACGTTCTATCTGTTTGACGCGATTAGATTTTTTGCCGTCGTAATTTTCATATTTTACCAATATTCATATTGCAAAAAGCACTTACTTTCGCGAAAATGAATATGTCGGTGATTTCGCGAGTTGCAAATTTGGTGAATTTTATATGAACAGACCGAAGATTTAAAAACAAATATTTTAGCAAGGCTTAAATTTTCGACAGTATTCACCAAATAAAAAGAAGCTACTGAAAATGCTATAGAAAAGGATGAAATTGAACTGTTCTGGAGGACTTAACAATAAATACGAGCATTACAGTGTGTGAGAGTATATGATAACGGACAGTTTTCTTAATGTCTTCTGATGAGCTAATTTATCAATATTTTTTTGTTCAATCCTCTTACGGTGTGTGTGTGTGTGTATTACGGTGTCCCTCCCCCCAAAAAAAATCGAAAGTTGATTTTTCAAGTTGCACACTGTCTTATATTTTGTCCTTTTACGTCAAAAAAAAAAAATCATATAATTTGAACAACGGCAGCAAGTGCCGATTATGTCTGAAAGTGTGAACCAGCACTTGTGTAATGCTAGGCCAAATTAAAAAAAAATTTTTTTTTTATAAACTCAGAATTAAAAACCATTTAGATATCCCACACGTGCCTAACATTTATAATTTTCTTCAAAAAATTAAGTTTTTGATACATATTTTCAGAAATGTAAGATTTTACGAAATTATCATGCTGAAAAATATAAACAGTAAAATAGAAAAGTAGGTAATTAGCGTTAAGTAGAAATTTTTGTTTTCCTGCAATTTTTAAGTCTCCCACATAGTACTCAAAGATCTGTTTTTTTTCCAGGTTGAGTTAAATTTTTCATTTAAAATATATTATTTTTTTATTATTCGTTTGTAATTGTTGATCTGTAAATATGTTCGGCAGTAATTTTTGAACTTGATATTCAACTTAAATTTATATGCAATGTTTTAAAAGATAACTGAATAATTGGCAAAAAAAAAAACAATTTCTTATATAAAATTATAAATTTTAGGTCAAGTGTGGCATATCTAAATGTTTTTTAATTTGAATAAATGTTCTTGTGGCACATATGGGGTGTTGGGTACAGGGGCAACGTTTTATCAACAGAAATTTCGAGTTTCTAAAAAAAGTTTTTTTCCCCCCATGTGGCTTAGCATACAAGTACTGTCTTACACTTTCAGATGCAAGTCGGCACGGGTTGCCGTTGTGAAAATTATATGAAACTTTTTCTCACGATTGTTTTGACACAAGAAGAATACAAGAGTGTATGCGACTTGAAAAAATGACTTTCATTTTTTGAGGGACAACCAATTGTGTATGCCTTTTATTTACTTATTTTTTGAAAAGTAGCGAAGTAGCGACTACATTTCAAAAATAGTTTGTAGTTGCTACATTTTGAAAAAAGTAGTTGTAGTTAACTACATTTTGAAAAAAGTAGTTGTAGTTAACTACATTTGTAACAAAGTAGTTGTAGTTCGCTACAAAACAAAATGTAGTTTTTCCAACCACTGAACGTAAGCATACTGTTCAGCTTGGAGTAATATACAAGTTGTTAAAGACACTTGTATATTACTCCACACATTTACACACATTTACTCACTCCTTACATTTAGTGCTAATTCTGTATTAGCTACCAGTTTGTTTGGCACTCTTGGCTTTCTTAAGAAGTTTTCCACCTCCAGCTCAGTTAGTCCTATGCCGGGCTGATGAGTGCTAATAAGCACGAAACTGCAGTCCTCGGCTGGAATTGACTGAGCTGGCGGTGTATTTCATGTAAGTTGTTAAAGAGTTTACAATTTTAAAATTCTTTTACTCTTCTTGATATTTACGCCTTTCTGTAGTGCGATATGAAATTACTTGATTTTTTTAAAATTTACCTGCAGATTTGGTACCCCATGTGCCTATGCCTTAATCTGATAAGGTAGGGAAAGGGCGGGGAGGGGGGGGGGGGGGTGCTTATGATGGCAGCGTAAAATTTTCTTGCTACCAGTCCCTTGATGTCTCTCTAGACTGTCAGAGAGGAAGGGTACATATATATATATATTATGTGAAAAAGGTTTAAACAATTTTAAAAAAAGCTTTTTTTAGAAACATCGAGTTTATTTTATTTTATTTATTTATTTATTTATTTTTTCTTGTCCAGTTCAAATGTATTGAAATAGTTCTTTTTCACCCTGAAATTCTAATGAGAACTTCAGGCCGTGTAAAGAATTTCAAAGCGAGAAAACGTCAATTCTTTTTCTTTTATCTTTTCTCGCCCTCGCATTGTAATGAAAGCTTCCCGTGAGAATGTAGGGTGGGATTGTTCGGGGGTTAATCCCTGAGAACGCTTGGTTTTTAACCATATTATTAATCTCATCATAGAGTTATATTTGGGTGGAGGGACTGCTTTACCACCCCCTCTCTTTTACCCAGTAAGTTAAATTCTGGCTGCGCTAGTGGCAATATTCAATCATTTAACAGCTACTTTCGAATCAAACCTTTTTAACAAATCATTAAACGGCATATTTCAAAAACTATAAAAAGTTGTTCTTAAATATCTTTTTCTATCATATAACGTCCATCAGGTTTTATGTGACGAAATAATACATAATAAACTAAGCAGAAAGGATTATTGAAGTTTAAAGAGGCAAATTATACACTATGCATTTTCGTCGTAACGGCATTTTTTTTTTTTTTTTTTTTTTGAGAAATACCAGACTCATCATAACTTTTATGAAACAACTTCCTCGTGAATCTTTCATATTATCAGACCTGTCAGTTGTTTTTCAAAACATAATTTATGTCGGTAATTGTAGAACAATATTAAATAACTGTAAAATTTCATGCATTTTACTATCCCCCCCTTCCTTCAATGGGAAAAATTTAACCTGTAAAACCGTCCCATTGGCCCGTCTTGTGAATTTAAAATGTTTGTTATTGCAACAACTGATCTTATTGTACTCTATCAGATTTAGGGATTGCAATACCGGACAGAAAATTCAATACCGGTATTCGGTATTTTAAAACGTAATACCGTTATTTGAAATTTCTCAAACAATTCTTGAAAGCATATTGTTCCATTTGCCACACTTCATAATTGTGTGCAAAAATTATATTATTTACGAAAACGTATTGTGGAAAACATAAAATGAAGGAACAAATGTCATAATAAAAAATCGATAAAAGTGAAAATCATAATGCATTTATTGAACTGTCTAAGCATGGAACTCATTTTTGTGCTCAACTTTCGTATAGTTAAAAGTACTCTTGCTGATTCACGCAGGTCGGTGGTACTATTAACAATGTGCAATTCATCTCCTCTAATTGTCTAGAAGTCCTTCATCTTAAAATAATTTGGTATCTTGCTTATCCGTTTGTGTGTGTGTGTGTGTGTGTGTGTGTGTGTGTGTGTGTGTGTTTTGTATTGTGTGCATTATTATTATTGTTAATTACATTTATCTTTATGGCTAGTTGTAATTTCTTTGCGAGAGACGATACGTTTCCAATATTAACATCATTTTCTCTTGAGAAGGAGAGGTTTGTGTTTGCTTTTGAAATTTACGATACGTAACTAAATTAGATCTTGTTATTTTCTCTTATTCGTTTTCGCTTTCTTTTCAAAATTCTTTACAATTATAATTGCGCAAATATATGAAAGTATGTTTCAGTTGATTAGGTTTTACCTGTATGCAAATTTTCAAGCACTATTCTATAATTTCTAAATATTATCTTTCAAATATAAAGTAAAATAGCGAGACAGGACAACAATACTGATGATGGTGACAACAAATTACCTATTTGTTATGCTAACAAGAAAAAGTTTTTGTCAAAATTTAGTACAGTTGAAACAATTTTTTTGTAAAAAAAATCATAAAGTATTACTGCAATTGATAGTTGAAATAAATTTTTCACAGAACATATGCATTCAAAATTACACTCGAAATTTAACTTTCACAGAAGGGAAAGTGATTGATCAGGGAAATGGAAAAAATACAAACATGGTGCACAAAAGCGCACGAAAATACGATTCAGCTCAACATATAGTAATGACAGTATCATTTTGCAATTTTTCCGCTATTTGTGTTAAATGATATTCTATTAGTTCATGCTTTTGAAACCAAATGTTTACATCAATTGATTGATTTTGGTTGTTGTATCATGGACAAAGAAATATACGTTTAAAATATAAAGTAGATATATTTAATAAGTTAAATTCTTTAATTGAAGCTATTGAATATTTTCAGCTAATACCGAAAATACCAGTATTTTACCTCCGCAAATACTCGTATTGCGAAATTGTAAAGTTGCTCTTTATACCGGTATTCGGTATACCGGTAATGCAATCACTAATCAGATTCATTACAAGTATAGCGCAGCCTGAACTACCTCCTGAAGGTTTTTTTTTTTTTTTTTTTTTGATAAAAACTGTCTGAGAGAGAGAGAGAATATAAAATGCTGAATTCAGTTTTACAATATTGTTAAGGTAGGCGAACAATCTAAATATTTTTTTCTTTAATATTCATTGTAACTTTTCTAAACCTTAACGCAACTTAAAAAACGCGGTTATGAGAAAATCAAGAAAGAAAAAGTAAATTTCAGTTATAAGCAGGGCATTTGAGTTTAGTAAATTTCTTCTAGTTTTCTTAATAATTCAACGTTTACCAATTTAAAAAACAATTGCGGCTTTAGAAAGAACTCTAAAACACTGGGGGCTCTCTAAATTTTTCAAAATCTCAAAATCGATAATTTTTGAAAATAAGGGTGGTTGCCCACCTTGCAACCAAGGCATCTAACCCGGAGAGATGATCCCCCCCCCCACAAACACACACATCCTTCTCGCTGCACCTACAAAGAGGAGATTTGAAGTTTTATATAACAATAGCTTTTTAAGCATTTTAAATTATTCAAAATTACAACTCGAGCGGGAAAAAAGGAAAGGAGATGAAAATAGAAATTATAAGGAGGATAAAATGGAAAATATTAAGGAAAAAAAAAAACTGCGAATGATTAAATTAATTATTTTTACATTGGTTTCCTATTCCGTTAGCGGAAAAAATGTTTTATTTTCGATTATATAAAGTGAAGATTTATGAATTAAACAAACTGTTTGAATAAATTTTCATCTATCTTTCTTTATGTTCAGTATCAGTTTTATTTGAAAGGTTTGTTTGTATTCCGATAAAGAAGGATAGGGGAAAGAACATAGCGATTAGCCATATGGAAGTGTTTGCCACCTGTTTTGACAGGCTTGCGGCGACCGCCAAAAAGTCCCATATTCCCCCTCCCCCCTTTCTTCTAAACAAATCACAATAAACCGGTCTCAACCCAGAGGGGGTGTTGAGAGAAACATGTACCCTCAAGATTTGTTATCGAAATTGAAAATTGGTGGAATGTTTTTAAATTATACTTCAGACCGGATAAAATGGCCTAAAATTCATTGTCCTGCAGTGGCGTACTAAGAAATTAATTTTGTGAAGTGTATATATTGTTCTTGTAACAAAATATGGCATTTTTAGAACTACCACTCGCTGAATATAATTTTTTACTACCGTATTATAATTTTTTCTGTTCAAAACTGACTAAGGATTTTTAAAAATTAAATTATAAAAAAAAACAAATATGAATTATTTAGAAATAATAAAGCTACCACAAGAACAAAATTTGCACTAGCCAAAATTTGGGAAATCAATCATTCAATAATTGATAATACAGTCACATGAAAAGATCAAAGCAGTGAATGTGTCGAAAATAAAAATTATGTACACATTTGGTTTTATAAATTTGCATCTATTCGCATTTTTTGTTTTACAAAATTATTAAGATTTCTTCAGCCACGTAGAGACACATCTACATGTAGTTTTATCCTAATATAAATAATACCGGATGATCGAGTAACTCGCGTGTTTCAACAATGAAACTCGCGCCACGGCATGATAATTTGACAATACGTTTTGGTGATGTTTAACATGCAGGGAAAGACTAAATGGTTAACAATGAACTCTTTCTACTGAAGTTTTTATTTAATCCACTGGAGTTGGGTTTAAAACTTCAAGTGTCAAAATATCACCAAACAGGCAATTGCTGAGCTAAAATGTAGGAGCAAATTTTCACCCATCATACCTTGACGGGCGATTTTCTAGTAATATTATAACAAATATTCCGTTCACGCTTCTCAAAAGTACTAAGCATTATAAATTTAAAAAATAAAAATAAAATTATGTTGTTGGAAACGATTTTTCAGCAGTGCATTAGGTTAGATCTTAAAAGCCGCGATTTTTTTTTCTGTTTTTTGCAGGCCAGTTTGAATAATGCAATAAATTATTTAGAGGTAAATTAACGGAATCAAAGCTTGAAAGATAACCGAAAACAACGATTTTTCGAAACTTAACAAAATGTGTTTACAATTACCGTATAAATTCCAAAATTTTTAAACATTATTGTACACATCGACTTAACTTTTTATTTGAAATAAAAAAATGTATCATTAATGTAAAAACTAAGACTTTTGTCTCTACTAGCAGTATACTTTGACTTTCAATAGTTTGTAACAGGAATTGATGTTGGTTTACACCACTGGTTAACCCACTGTCTCCCATAAGAGCAATTTTCACATTTTGTTTATATGACCATTTACTGCTTTTAGGACTTTAAGTATGTCCTTTATCTGAAAGTTATCCTCCTTATTCTGTTAAATCTTCCAGATTACTTCCAAGAAATTCATCAGAAGAAAATTCCAACAATGGAAATAATATCATTGACTCATTTGTAACAAAGTCTTCTAAGATTTTGTTTTTAATTCAATTCAACTCAACACTGATTTTTTGGTGTAATTTCTACTTTAGCAGAAACTTAATTTTACATATCATTCACCACCAACATCAGTCTTTTTGTTGATATACTGACAACTATCCAATGAAGTTAAACACACAAGTCCTAATAAATATTGCAAGTGATTTGAAAATTTATTTGAATTTGATTCAGAAATGTTGAATTATTGATGAAAATTCAAGTAGCGATTTCAGAAACAGATAATTGTAAGAAACTCTGGAAGCTTGCAGTGCAGACATCTGAGCTTTCAAATATATACAAACTATGAAAAGGTGCATTGGACATTGTCCTTCTCCTTTTGAATTTAATATAAATTGAGTTTTGGATGTTCGGCAGCTTGAGGAAATATACGACTTAAGACCATATATGGTAGAATTGCTCCCTGTGACAATAGCTTATAAATGTAATTATACTAAGCTAGACCAAAAAAAAAAGATGTTTGTAAGTTCCAGAAATTCATTACAATCTCCTTATCTTTGGTTTATTTTGTTTTAGGTATTTGTTTGCATAGTCGATGGTCTTTAACGTTATGCTTTCTACTACTTATGCAATAATCTTTAATGAAGTTCCCGGCTAACACTTCACTAAAAAAAATCCTAATATTTTTGAAAACTTTTAAGCAGCGCAATCTTCAGGAGAGGATGTAATTCCTATGCATGTTTTTAAGAATAAACTAATTATCTATACTCTATGATTTGATGTTTGCTAGCACGTGGAAGAAGTTTCTTTAGTTTATTGGGATCAGTGTTTGGACTGGTGCGACTAAAAATCATTGAACAAATGCTGCCATATCAACATTACCAATCTTAAATAGCTTCAGTCTCACTTTTTTCTGTAGGAACTGCGTAAAATTAAGAAATTTCTTTCCCAGCAGCTCAATAAATGATCAAGTTCTTCAGTAAGATTATAAGTTAATTTTCTATCACAGTTACAATTTATTAAATTCTATATTTTTAGTGCAATTAAGTGAGTTTTACTGCTACCGTCTAATAATTATATTGTTTGGAAATAAGCAAGAGCCAAGTTTAGCCTTAAGAATTAAAGTCTTCAATTCTAATCCAAAATAATCATGATTTCTAAAAACTAAGTTTTAGAAAAAATATTTCGAACATTTTTTAACGGTAGTTCATGTATTCTGTGATAGCAACACAAAGCGGCTCATTTGTTTTTTTTCCCCTATTATTTATAGTTTTACATAGTCTAGTAATCCCTTACATAATTTAAATAGAAAACTGAAGTAGTAATGAATGTATTTTTTATGATTTTATCCTTAAATTAAATTCCCATGTGTTGGATACATGAATGTATGCATATGCATCAAAAATTTTCCCATCGTTGAGCTACCTCTAAATATTGTTAGAATCAAATTGCCAAAACTTGCCTGTTTTTTTTTTTTTTCACAAAAAGGAACCAAATTAGGGGGTGAGAAGACTTCAAAAATAAGCTCCACCCTGCAGTACAGTGTTATGAAAGGTTTTTTGCTAAGAAAGCTTGGCTAAGGAAGCTTTGGCTTAAGGAAAATTGGCTAAGGAAATAGGCTAAAAATTTTAGGTAATTATATTCTGAAAAATATCTAAGTTGCACTCTTGTAAAGCTGTTACAGCAGCTAATCTCATTTGTATTGTTAATAAGTTCTTCCCCGTGGCTAATTACTCCACAGTCAAAACACACATACTATAATATGCCAAATCTCAAAATCAAGTCTCTTTCAGCATCTCTAATTGATAAATTTTCACGTGGTGCAGAAATGAGGTCATTCTCCGTTCTTTATGATGTACAGTAATAGCATTCGAAAAATTGATGAAAAGCATTATGTTAAAATAAATAAGAGGAAGAAAAAGGGATCATATTTTTTTTGTTTCAAACTTTAAAACATCTGCAAACAGTGAGTCAACGCCAAAAACTGCTGTGATACTCAAACATGTCCCAAAATGTTTGTGAGATGCTGGGTAATACCGCACTCTTTACCCCTGTAGAAAAAACACCTCATATTAAAAAAATATATGTATCCTTTTCTATCAAGTGTTTCTCATTCAAAAGTATAGGAAGCACTTTTTCGTGAAGATCTCATTTGAAAATTTACCACATTTCCCAACCCCTCCCCTCACTTTGATTTTGAACAGTTCCACTGAGTTTCAAAACTCGGTGTTACCGTTTTTAATATAATGATAAAAACCTGGAGGGTGCAGCATGTAATCCTTTGCTGCAATCTTTGGGTATGCCATTGCTGTCCTATACCGACTTTTTATTTTCTTTTGCAGTTAAGTTATATTTCTTTCTGTGGCCAACTCTTTTCGGAAATCTTATTTTGCATGGGTATAATTAAACTGCTTTAGACACATTTATATGAGGAAAATAGAACAACTACTCTTAAGAATTTTTGACTACTGGAAGAGGCAGTATTCATTTTCAAGAAATGGCTTTCCATGGATAGTCCAATTTTTCTTTTCCTTATAACATGCAAAATATTTGACAAAATAGTTTCTTCAGTTAAAAGATTCGAAAAACACCTGAAAAAGACAGTAATGTACATTTTATTAAGAAAAGGTCGTATTAATGGATTTATCTGCAACTAACGTCCAAAAAAAAAGCAAAAAAAATACAATTACTTATGAACTTTTGTGGTTGCAAATAACCCAGGCTGTAACTGTAGCCCCCCCCCCTTTTTTTCCCCAATAGATTCATAATTTCAATCATTTTTTACAAAGATGGATTCCTCTGATTCTGACAAAGTAAAAGTTTTAATCCTCATGGTATTTTTCTCACTTTTCTCAAATGATATTTATTTTCAACTTGATTAAAATTGCATTAAAATTCGAACCACTTCGGGTCCATTTGACCCAAAACGATGTCCAATTTACCACATCGCGAAACTTTTGTTGTGGAAGAAAATCCTTTTGTAACTTTTAATCATTTTAAGTCAACTACGATTTGCCAAATTTAAACATCCGTAACTTAAATATTTTTAAAATTATTAGCACATATACCTGAACCGTGGAGTGGGTCAATTTGACCAATAGAATTTTTGTGCACAAATAAAAAAATGCATTTTTATAGGAAGAACTGCTGAAAACTGCTTCCTTATCCAGGCACGTCATCTAAAAGACCCCTCTGGTTTTGAAAAATTAATGTAATTGGATAAAGTGGGTGTGGTTTTGCTGCTTTTTGGTATAAATTTGTATCGGGTATAAAACCTTTGACCCCCCTATCCCCCCCCCGCCTCGAAATGTTCGAAATGACGGGCCTGTCCTCATCTTCGCATTCTTGATAATGGATTCCACCAGAAGTCAAAGTAATTATAATTGGTATGAAACACAAACTACTATTGTATGCAATTGAAAAACTAGTGAAGAGTTCGAAGACATTTTGAAGTAACCGTAAAGCGGGGCTAATTGAGCCTCCAGGGGCTACCTGAACGCATGAGAAAAAGTGTTTAAAATCCTTCCTGATCCTTATAACTCTATGTATAGAATTAAAAAAAAACTTTATCCATGACAGGTAGCAGTACTAGGTAGAGGCTGGATTATGAGACAAAGTTTCTGCTATTCCTAGCTTTTTCTGCTTGAGGTTATGATAGCAAGTTGTCTAAACAGTTGTTTTTTGTGTGTCTGCAAACTTTCACATCTAAGTTCATGGAAACATCTGGTATCATCAAGGTCAAGATAGTTTTATGTTTGCATTCTATTTCTTAATAAAATACAGTAAAACCTGTAAAGTTGACCACCCTTGTAAGTTGACCACCTGTCTATGTTGACCGCTTTTGTAAGGAACGGAATTAGCCCTATCTCATATAATGTAGGAAAACCTCTGTAACTTGACCACCTCTCTATCTTGACCACCTGTCTATCTTGACCACTAATGTATGCCAAATTTGGTCTGGAGTATTGCAAAAAACCCTTTGTAAGTTGACCACTTGGTTTATTTTTTTTTTTAACTTTCTTCAGCATATTATTTTATTATTAATTTATTTATTATAATCATTTTTTTTTTTTTTGATAGCTTTCAAAAAATGTTTTTAATGCTTTAATGAAGTACTAGCATTTTTCTAACTAAACAGCAGCATTAAGCTTATGCTGCTCTTTATTCTCCAAACTTGTTTTTCATTTGTTGTTCTATTTGAGATTTCTTTTTGTACTCTGTTCAATGAAAATAGGTGTCAGTAGAAAAGTTCAGTCTTTTCTTTCAGTTGCAACACGTTGTGGCAACACAGGAATTCTGCGAAAAAGAGCAGGCCCGGATCTATACAGGCACTGCGGGTACGCAGATTTGGGCCTGCTAATGAGTAATGAGTAAAGTTACATGTTTCTGGTGCAAGGGATTAAGAGATAGGACATTTTAATTTTGCCTTTATGAACTGGGAGAGTCGAGCTTGTTGCGTTTTTTGCTATAAGTTTTATATAAAAAGGCTTCAAAAAGAAAGTTAGTGGAACTTGAGATTAATTAAAAGTATGAAATATTAAAAGTAATTGAAAATGGAGAAGGCCACAGAAAACTAGCTGGCATATATGGAATTTCTAAAACTGCAGTGTCTAATATAGTTAAAAACAAGGGAAAAATAACAAAAGTATTTGAGTAGTATTTTTAATTATTGCTACTTTCAATAATGGTAAACAATGAAAGTGGAGCTGAACAGAAAGAGTAAGGGTGAATTCCTAAAAGAATAATAATAACAATAATAATAATACATGGTGCAAGAAATAACAAAATATACTTTTAAAAAAAATTACCACCCTTTATAAGTTGACCACCTGTCTAAGTTGACCGCCAAAGTACTGCACCGCGAGTGGTCAACTTACACAGGTTTCACTGTAACAGTGTTTTAAGGTTATAGCTATATAATTAATAACAATAACTAATATAAGTTAGTAAAAGTGCACTGGTTGCCTTAAAATGGGGCTACTTGAATCCAGCGTTCAAACAACCTCAAACCACATTTCGTCACTAAATTATGTAAGTAAGGTTTGTAATCTTTTAAAATAAAAAGGTTAGTTACTATTTATACCCGTTTTTTTTTTTTTTTTTTTGCAAATCTAAGGATAAAAAGGGTCCGAAAGTAAAAGAGAACCCTTTGAAGTAGGAAATAATGCTGATTATTAAGAGGAAAAATTACAATTGTGTCCAGCTTCAACTAATTCCGGAGAAATGTCTTAGAGAATGGCATCAGCCTATTTTGACTTCAGTACATCAACTCTTAAAAGGAAATTAAAATATCTTTCGCAAAACAAGCCTGGGCATCCTGTAGTGTTTGGTAGCTTGGAAGAGCAGTTATTAAAAAATATCAGAGAAAACAAAATCATCCAAGCCAGTCAATTGAGAGGTATTCATTCTTTGTAACGTTTAAATAAAGAGCATTTCAATTAATTTTAGCTGTAGTTGGATATTGTTTCTATTTGAGAATGTTTGCCTAAAAATGTTTTTCATGTAAATGTTGATTTTATATTAACTTATATAAGTAATTTCCGATTTATATAAATAGTTTGCTCACTAGAATATACGTTTTGAGTTTATTTTTCAAAATCATTGGTCTTTCTTGATACCACCACCTGTTTTATAGCTTTTTTCTAATGGATTTGCTGAGTGGGACCAAGTAGCCCCAGCACGAGGCTACTTGAACCCAATTTTCAAAAATAGAAAAAAAATATCGAGTTAAAATTGTTGTTCAAAAAAGGCTTAAAGTGGTAGCAGAACCCCGTCTGAAAGTGGTAAAAACAAGGTTATCAGTTCAGATTATGGGTTTAAACAAAGCATTCAGTGTAAAACTCGCAAAAAATATGAAATTTCGGGTCCAAGTAGTCCCACTTTACGGTACTTTTGTTCTCTCTTTCTCTCTCTCTCTCTCTCTCTCTCTCTCCTCTCTCTCTCTCTCTCTCTATATATATATATATATATATATATATATATATATATATATATATATATATATATATATATATATATATAATATATATATATATATATATATATATATATATATATATATATTATATATATATATATATATATATATATATATATATAATTTAAAGTCCCACTCGTAAGTGGCA
This sequence comes from Uloborus diversus, assembly GCF_026930045.1. Taxonomy (NCBI): domain Eukaryota; kingdom Metazoa; phylum Arthropoda; class Arachnida; order Araneae; family Uloboridae; genus Uloborus; species Uloborus diversus. Next base: position 85,191 of record NW_026558649.1, on the reverse strand, counting down.
CACTAGCGAGTGTATGAAACAAAAACAACAAGAAACATATAAGAATAATAACAGTATAAATTGAAAAACTATGCGAAGTTGAACAATATGAACTTTAGAATTTTAGAATGGGCAGTAACTGCTACGTTATCAAAGAGCTGGAGCAGTTGGCATAATATATCTCTATAGAAACCTGCAAGTTAATATATTATGCCAACTGATCCAACTCTTTGATAACGTAGCAGTTACTGCCCATTCTAAAATTCTAAAGTTCATATTGTTCAACTTCGCATAGTTTTTCAATTTATACTGTTATTATTCTTATATGTTTCTTGTTGTTTTTGTTTCATACACTTGCTAGTGTGCCACTTACGAGTGAGAATTTAAATGAGATATATATAATATACATTTAACACTTTAGCTGCATTTGCGCTGTCTAAATGTATAATATTTTATTTTAAGTTCTAAGAATATTATATATATATATATATATATATATATAATATATATATATATATAGTATATATATATATATATATATTATATATATATATATATATATATATATATATATAGAACAATTATGTCATCATTGTCTTACATGAATATGCCAATAAGTACGCTCATTTCTTTCTTACTGAAAAAAGCGTTCCTTATAACGCCGAAACACGTGTCTGCAGTAACCTGAAATTTGCATTTTGACGTTGATATTTCCAATTTTACTATTCCTTACGTATTTCCATATGAATTCTTCGATCAAGTTTTCTAGCAACTGAAGGACTATTGTTGATATAAATGAGCTTAATATGTGGTGTTGGGTCTCTAATTTCTATCGAAATATCACTTTGATTTTCTTCCTCTATAGTTAGTATCTATTTGAGAGAAATTTAAAAATAAGACCCCCCCCCCTTCTTCCCCAACTTTATAATTTAGACATTATTTTAAAGAATCAAAACGCCGCTGTCTTAACTGTTCATGAAACTTTTGAATATTAAAAACAGTTATCAAAAAATGATTCGAAATGTGCTCATTGCTATACAGATGGTAATTATCTTATAAAAAATATATTTTTCCAATAAAATATACACATTTGCAAGGACATTTTCAAAAGGAAACGGCAATAATTTTTAAAGTCAAATTATAAAGTTGGAGAAGAAGGGGGTGGGGGCTAATTTTTAAATGTCTCTCAAATAGATGCTAACTATGGAGGAAGAAAATCAAAGTGTTATTTCGATAGAAATTAGAGACCCAACACCACATACTAAGCGCAATTATATCAACAATAGTCCTTCAGTTGCTTGAAAACTTGATCGAAGAATTCATACGGAAAAACGTAAGGAATAGTAAAATAGGAAATATCAACGTCGAAAAGCAAATTTCAGGTTACTGCAGACACGTGTTTCGGCGTTACAAGGAACGCTTTTTTCAGTAAGAAAGAAGTGAGCATACTTATTGGCATATTCATGTAAGACAATGAATTATAACATTAAGAAAAGTATGCTTAAAAATTATCTTTATATACACATCGAATAGGTCGTGAAAAAGGGACTTGAATTGGATAACTCGCGGTCAAATTACTGGGAACTATCTGTTCTTCCATAATAAAATGTCGAGAGACCAAGTCCTTGAAATGTGAGATTTTTACACTTCGATACGCAATCGTTGCAGGTTTTATGTAATATGTATTACACCTTGCTGTATTCAATGTCTGGGTTTTATGTATTGAAGTAAATGGATTTAGCTGGTTAAAATTCATTCAAAATTTAGATGTAAGAAAATGACGCGTAAAGTTCGTTCTCTCTCGACCAAAAAAGAAAAAAAAAGTTGACCGAAATAGAGTGCAAACAAAAATGAAGGACAACAGCAAGTTAAACGTAGAAAATGCAGAACACTCATTTATTAGTAACTAGTAAGTTGAATTATAAATATAGTCAGTAAAACTATGAAAGATATGGGGGGCTATGGGGGGGGGGGGAGATAACGGCCCTAGAAAGAAAGAAGTATACAATTTTGTGAGGTAATTCAGGATCTAGGTGAGTGTCGCGTGCTCCATTACTCACTTTTTCACAACATTAATGTGAGAGCTAACGCTGCTTTTTAATATTCATGATGCAAAATTGAATTAATATTTGTTTATTTTATTTTTATTTTATCGGTATACCCTCACGCCCCTTTGAAATTCTTCTACGCACCCTTTGGATGCACCTCCCCCCTCCCCCCCAGATTGAGAACAACTGGTAAAGAATAGCACTTGTCTTAGAAGCATTTAAGAAAAGGTTTCTTGGATCTTTGAAACTCGTGCACGCCTTTTTTTTTTCATTTCAATTAAATTGTCTTTAACGTTGAATACAGTATATCTCTAATAACAAGGCGTTTGGTCTTGGAAGAGCATTTCTGCCCGGGGGAGTTTCTTCTTTTAGAGAATCTGCGCTCTTTAGTCGATTATTTTAAAGTTGAAATGTTGAAAGTTATACCATAATACTGGAAGCAATTAGCAGAAAATTAATGCAGTAAAAACTGCCCGTAGCTATAATATTATGTAAAAGACGTGCCACTTTATAAAAAACTGGTTCATTGAAAAAAAAGAAAAAAACTTTTTGTTTTAAAGCAGACAAAACGAAAATGAAAAATCTACTTAAATAAGTTCATTTGAACATCTTTCGCACTAGAAAATCTTAGGTTAGATATGATTTTAAAAATAATCATTTATAAAGTTGCGCAACGGTTATAGTATCTAAGGGTTTAAAGATAAATAATACTGCAATGTATGCAAAAATAAAAAGAAAAAAAAACAGGTGCAAAGAATTTCCGATTCGAAAGACATCACCAAAGAAAGAAAGAAAAAGAAAGAAAGAATGTGAAACCACACAGTACTGCATTTTTAACGTGATAAGAAAGCAGATGAGATTATAAATACATAAATTATCATAGACACTACGTAAGCCGCAAACTACTAATCACTAAGTGAATAAAACTTTATGCCAAAGTGAAACATTATAAACAATCTCGATCGCTTAAAAAATAGCTAAATAGTTTGGTTTTGAATGAATAAATATTTTATAAAAAAAAAAAAATATTTTGTTTCTTTGAGTCTAACAAAGGTGAGTCACAATATTTAAACAAAATCATAATTGATTTGAAAAAAAAAAAAGAGATACAAAAAAAGGAGGAGGGAGAAAGAATGAAAGAAAACGAAATAAATTATTGGGTTGTTTCCGAAATTTGAAAAGTATTTTTTCTGCAAGAGCATGCTAAAAAACATAAGATTTGACCACTTTTTAAATAATTTGACAAAGTTAATATTTTTTAAAATATACTTTAATTGGTTCAATTTCATTTTCTTCGCTTCTGCACATGACATCACAAATGATGGAATGCAATTCACCGATGCCATTAGAGCAGAGCGCAATATTTAACTAGCATCTTTACTCACATGTACTTGAAACGGTATGGTTGATAGCAAGAGTAGAGCGCAGTATTCAATTCGCTTCTGAATTATCATAACCTGGAAACGCGGTAGACAGCAAGCGTAAGCATTCCGTGCCAGCGGAGATGCGCCAAAGTACATAATTGTGACGTCATAAAAAACCACGCCTATTTTCAAATTGGACTTTAAAAAAAAAAATAGTTAAAAATTAAGCGGTGGGAAATTGAAAGTTTTTTCTCTCTCCATGTTACATGTTTTTTTTTTTTTTTGCATATTCTATTAATTTCAGTGACTAAAAGTAATACTTTTGACTGAAGAAAACAACCCTATTAAAGTAAAGATAAAGATTAAAGTTATTTCAAAATGTTAAAAATTAGCTTTATAAATATTTTAAGAAAATATGTAAGACATTTTTAAAACCATCTTATAAATATTTAATTATTTAATTTAAACCATGTGTCTGTTTAACTTATTAAAGGTTTTTCTTCAATCTCTTTCTCAAAGCATTAAATAATTTAATTTGTTTACATGAGGCCAGACTCATTAAAAAAAGGAAGCAAAAAAAAAAAAAAAGAGAAAATAATAATGATAATCCAGTTTTCCAGTAAAAAAAAAAAAAAAAAAAGTCGCCATTAAAATGTCGCATTTCCATCTGAGGGAAAGAACGCGGAACGCGCAACAGTTTCGGAATCGTTTCACGCTCATTCTCAAATCCATACCTTCCTTACTACACTCCCAACAAGAAGAGAGCAGAAATCTTCCCCCCTCCCCCATTAAGCCTTCAGCCCACTCGCCTGGGGGACGATCTAGGCTAGGAAATCTTTCCACTACCGAGAAAAGGTGACATCCCGCGATCCGCGCAGGCAGTTTTCCCGCCCAAAAATAATGCCTCCTAATAAAGGATACACCATTCCGGCGACAAAACATTCTCCATACAGAAGATAAGGGGTCGGCTAAGATTATAATTTGTTACTCAGAAACGAGTAGTAGTTCGAAGATTTAAAAAAGGTGGGGGGTGGGGGGTGCTTATAAACTACTTTTGATTATAACCATCCAGTGTGTAATAAAAAGTACTTTTAAAACTATGATTTTATTACTTTTAATACATGAGACAATTAGTAGACAATTTTTAATCAGCTCTATTTATGAATATACTTTATAATCCAATGTTAGAAGCAGCCCTCCACCTCGCACGCACACACACACACACACACACACACACAAGAGAACAGAGTTTGACGGAATAATGAACGATGTTATGAATATTATTTGAGTATAACCTATTGTTCAATGCCAATCCTATTATTAATTAAATTTTAGAAATAAACTTCTAAAACTGGACGTTATGTCCTAGCTGACCAAAAATGTGGACGTTCTGTCCCTGGACCTTTTGTCCGTCGGACATTGTGTCCGTTGGACGTTATGTCCACTGGACGTTATGTCCGTCGGACGTTATGTCCCTCGGATGTTTTGTCCGTTGGACGTTTTGGTCATGGACGTTATGTCCATGGACGTTTTGGATTTGGACGTTATGTCCGGCATTCGCTGAATTTTTAAACCTTCGACTCCTGACTCCGACTTCTTTACCTCAAAATCAGTCCGACTTCAACTCCTCACCCGTTGGTTCTAAGTTTTTGAATGTACTAAACGAAAGTAATGTGTGTGTTTTGTGTAATCCAAAAAAAAAACTTGATAATATGATCGGCACTATGCTAAACTCGGTAACAAACGAAGGTGAAAAATCGCGAATCTCGTTTTTCAAATTCAATGGTTTGCCGTAGTACTCAAAAAGGGCTATTACTACTGTACACTCCCGATTATCCGCGGAATTGAGTGGCTCAGGTACCGCGGATAATTCGAAAAAGGTTTAAAACCAGAGGTAAAGAAGACAGAAATTATCTTTTGCTTGAGAATGATTGTACTGTAAATAAAACGTGAAACGTTTAAAAGAGATGCGGCATTAAAAAATATGTGTATTTCAAGTTCTACAGAACTAAAATAAACTAAAATTTAAATCAGGAACTTTCCGTCAACCTAAAACATTCAACAGCCCAGAAGTGAAAACAATGTGTGACCACAACAAAAAAGACCCCATCAGAGAATTCCCAGAAGACCTGTAGGCGTTTTCCTAACCTTTCTCAATCGGAACAGATGATAAAGATAATGTCTTATGCTCTTTTAAACTAGGGGTCTTCAGTAAACACATGTGTTTTACCGAAATCAGCTGAACGCTTTCCCTTGAGGCACGTGTCAAAGAGAAGTTGATGACAATGCATACCGACTTTCACGTTTTTTGAGAAGGAGCACTTGTCGTGGGAAAGGGAAAAAAAATCTGGAACGAATTGATTTCCGATCCGCGTTTTTGAAGAACAAAATTTTTCAACTATTTTTTTTTTTCTTTTTCCGAGACTTTCGCAGATAATCCACTCGTGGATAATCGAGAGTTTACTGTACTTCAAACAATAAGATTTACATTTAATGTTATTTATAAAAATCAAAAAATTGAAAATAACTAAAGCGTCTGGTGGACAAAAATATTGTTTCGATTCTCCTGAAAAGAGCCAATTTTCACATTCGGTAGTTCAGCATAGTGCCGACGATATTACGTCATAAACAAACTTATTAAGTATCAAAGTGATTAACATTAATTGCACCAGTTTCTTTTGTGTAAGGTTTTTCTCTCTCTTTTTTTAAATTAACTATATACCTAACTTTTTTCAAGTTTTTTGAAGCATTCATAATTCGAAAATGCATAACCATTAGTTTCAAACTTTTTATTGAACATGCCAGTTAAAATAGGTCATAATTTCAAATTTCAAGTTTTAATTCTCTTTCCAGATTAAAGGGGGAAAATGTAAATTCAAAGTCTTACCCCAAAATTTATCTACATAGATCATTTTTGCAGATCTACGGAGTCGGAGGGAAAATGGCCGACTCCAACTCAGGGCCGGATTTAGACTTAAAGGGGCCCTAAGCCATTTTAGGTGTGGGGCCCCTTTTGCAGTTTTAACAACGTTTCTCTCGGTGGTGTAAGAGAGGCAGTTTTTTTTTATATTTTTTTTTTCTCCTTGACAATGTCGGTCTCTTTCATCTGATACATACAGCAATACTTTAATTTTTGATGATCGTGTTTTAATGTGTTTTCCCTGATGTCCTTGTTGGATTGACCTTAAGAGGGGAAATGTTATCAAGAAAGTCACACATGACTCCCCTTTAAGTGGAGTACAAAATATTCCCAATTGTAGGGGGCCCGGGGATTTCTTCCCCGGAGGAAATTTTGAAAAATAGATATAAAATTCTGCATTTTGAAGCCTTATAAGATGTAGTTGCAACTACAAAAATATCAGGACAGAAATAGGCAAACAAAACTTTTTTTAAGTTATAAACTCTTTCAAAAATTAAGATAATACACAGTAAAAATTGTTTTTGATTCGAAAAACCAATGACAGCAGTCGACAGAGAGAAACAGCGCGGGAAACGAAAAGACAACGCATTGCTTCGTGCTCACATTGGCTTTCGATACAATTAGTTTTTAATCACCCCTCTAACTCACCGACAAACAATTCAACTCCGACTCCTTTACCTTAAAATCAGTTCGACTCCAACTCTCACTCCGACCCCGCAATCACTGGCAGTGTTACAGGCATTGAGGGAAAATGACTCCGACTCTTGGAATTTTTAACCTACAAATGCCGACTCAGACTCCTTGTCTCCAAAATCTGTCCGACTCCGACTGCGCAGCACTGCTTTTTTACACTATTTTAGTACTTGAAAAAAAGCATATTAAAAAAAAAAGAATATAGCTTGCAAAAAAAAATTAAACAAGATTGAGTCTGGTATTAGTCTGTAAGTTGGTTTGATCGATCTCGAAGGAGCAATGTTGACTTTTGAATTGGACTTGGTCCGATCAAATGATTACAGCGCTCTGGGCTAAGCGCAGCTTTTACTTTAAGTTAGAAACATGAGTTTCGACTACATGATAACATCTGGAAAAAAAAAAAAAAATGGAAGCAAAATGTATGTTTTCAATTGCTTTTAACACATGATTTATTTATTTATTTAATTTTGCCTTTTCCAAAAGGTTCGCCCCTCCCCCTCCCCCAAACATTTTTCTCAAAAAGAACCCAAACCCGATGCATTATCAACCCGACGTTTAATAATCTAATGATTGTTTAGTTGTGCCAAGCCTGAATGTTTAGTAAATCATTCTCCATTCCCAACAAAACTATTATGCAGCCTACAAACAAGATCAATATAAGTTTTTGAGAAAAATGTATTTAAAATGTTAAACATCTATTTGCTTTTATTATATTAGTCCAAAGAATTTTTTTCCTGATGCATTTAGCATTTGAAGACAAGACATCATTGCACTAAAAAATTAAAACATTAAATCTACTTTAGTACACTTCCTTGTATGAGGTAAAAAAATCGTTTACTCATCGATATGTTTTGTTGCAGAATAATCAACAATAATCAGAAAAGTTGTAAATAACTATAGTAATAACTTACTTGTAACTTCTGAGTGAAAATAAAGTACCTTAAAACGCATCAATAAGTGCGGTCTGCGTTTGCGGGATCCTGCACACTTGACGTGCTGATGAAGAGCTGTTTAGCGAATGTAATAGGAAAGCAAAAATCTCCGAAGCATGTTTTTTCTTCCCCGATGACAACCCCCCCCCCCCCCCATCCCCTCTCGTCTCGTCCTGGCTATTGTCATTCAGTACGTATTTCTCTTGTAACCCGATGACGACGCCTTAGGTCTGACCATTAATCACCACTGCATTCTGCAGGGACGGGGATGGTACTCTTTTAGTCTAAGTGGACACCCTGAGGTCAAAACCAGCTCATCGACACCCTGCATCGACAAACAGAAATTTCAAGGATCAAAACACACCATTTCCCCCGAAGTAATAGCTATATTTTGTCACCATCTGGACGACGTTATACGGACTCGGGCTAAACTTGCCTCAAAGGGGATTGATTTTTGTTTCCTTTTATATATATATATATATATATATATATATATATATATATAAGATACTTCTACTTTTTTCTACTAATTTTTTTTTTTTTTCTAGTTCATATATGAGAAAATTTTATCATTTACGATAAACGCCAAAGCAAACAGATTCCCCGACGAAATACTAAATTTTCCCCGACGGGGGGGCAAGACGCTTCCGACGAGGGGGCAATTGCCCCCCCTGCCCCTCCCTTGGAGCCACGTCTGGTGACAACTGATGATTTTAATGTTTTTTCCCTTGGATTTCCGGACCTTCAAAGTTTAGCGAGGTGAGTCTACAGGGCGGTATAGCTTTACCCATAGGTGTTCTGCATCCTACGGTACCAGTAATGACCTCTGGTAGCCATTGCCGATCCGGAGGAGCTGGGGTTAAAGCCCAATTTTAATCAACATTTTTGCCTAAATTCTCTAACATGTGGAAAAAAAAAATACTCGCATGAATTAGAATTAACTCTCCATAGAGATCCTTCAATTGAAAATTCATTGTTAATTACACGGTCATTATTGAACAATATAGCTTTTATTTACATTTATTGAGGATTTTAATATCTTTTACCCCTGAATGTCCAACCCCTAAAGGGTGAGACAGGAGAGCACGGAATGTCTTCTTCTGAATGTCCTGCTCCCAACGGTGTAACAGTATCGTCCTGCTAGATATTTTGCCAGTCCAGAGTACGAACCTGAGGGTTACTTACGGGCCCACAGATGCGCACAGAAATTAATAGCGTGATGTTACACATCATGTTGACCAGATTAACAAAGTTAAAAGCTTCAAATGTTTAATCTATTCATTTTTACTTGCTAATGTCCTTATAATTTTATGAACTGAACTTTATTAATGGAATTTGTCGCGTTCTCTTTTCCCCTACCACCTTACAAAATAATATGAGTTTATTGTTTAAATTTAAGCAATAACATTTTTTAATTTCACAGAGTTAAAAATGGGCCCATTTCATGTTGTTTCGTAACTTTTATTTTCTACCCTTTTCACAATAAATTAAATTTTTATGTTCCCCTGCTTTCTTATACTTGTCTTTAATTTTTTTTCTCTTTTTTTTTTTGAAAAGAAAGGAGTATGAAACGAAAGCAGAAGGAAAATTTTTATTTTTGAATTTAAAAAAAAAAACCATTCTCAAAAAGAATTATCTAACATTTAATTTTGGAAGCACTCTAATTTTTATGTGAATAAATATTCCCTTATAATTGAATAATTTACTTTGAAAAAACATAATATCCTGTATTTTTTGCTAAAGATCTTCCGTTTTGGGAAAACACGACGCAAACAAACAAGAAAGAGCTTGTCAGAAATTCAATTTTGAGAAACGTTGCGTTTTCAGTACGTCATCGGCAAATCAACCAATGGCGAAGAAGTGCACTGCTGACGTTCTCTCTCAAGTTGGACGCCCGAAATCCAAGTCGCAGTGAGTTTAATTTCATGTCGTTATGACACACATCGGCCTAAATTTACGTGTGACTGGACATTGTAATCAAGGGGGTCGCAAATATATGGAAGATGCTTTTGTTGTGGCCTATCAACAGACCGAAGACCAAAAAGATTTAGAATACGCATATTTTGGAATTTTTGATGGTCACGGTGGCCGTGAAGCTGCTCTTTTCGCTAAAGAGCATTTAATGAATAATATTGTTTGTCAAAAATCTTTCTGGAGTGATGATGACAATCAGGTTTTAAAAGCCATTCGAGATGGCTTTTTAGCAACACATCAGGCTATGTGGAGAGAAGTCGGTGAGAAAATTTATATTTTCTGTTGCACTGTAGTTGTATGTAAACAAATACCGTTCTGTCATGGTGATTATCATGTACTTGTTTAAAATTCATGTATGTTGACTGAAAATGTGTTAAATTGGTGATTTTTCTGACTTCAGAAATGTGCAATCATAATTGCAAGTGGCTAAAAGTAATAATTTTAAACGAAATAATCTTTATAAGATTTGGTTAGCGGCCATGTTTGTTTCTATCATGTGGAAAACGATTATATTATTACGTCACGTCTGCTAGATCGGTTCGCTGTTGCTACGATGATTTTCGTGACTGTGTTTCTTTTTAAAATGCTGTATGATCTTGAAAACTGAAATTTGATACATATTAAGGTATTTTTTTAAAAATTTCATGCCAGAAAAATCCTTTCCTCTGACACAAAGCTATTATATTTATTTGTTAAAGCGATTTGAATCTGACGGACTATGTTTGGCCAATCCAAAAGCTTGTTTATCTTTTTTTTGAATTTCTTCTGTGATAAGAAAACTCATTTTAAATTCTGCTGCACGATCAAGGTTTTCATTGATTTGTTAGCCCGTTTATGAATTTAAATCGTTATTAAATGTATTTTTTGCTTGATGTGTTATTTGGCGATATTCTCCCAAACTAATTGAAGTTGAGCTAGAACACTAATTTGAACACTTTGATTTTTAAAACAAATTGAATTTTCACCAAAATTTCATTTTTGACTATTTTATTGGTTAATATCGGTTAGAATAGACATTAAGAACCTTCTTTTATTTTTCAATTGAATTTTTGTGGCTAATTGAGTCCATTCCCTCGAAATTTTAAACTTTTTATTCAGTTATCTCAGTCACTCTAATGGTGGATCCATTTCAATGCTGCAAAAAAAGTAATGTAGAAAAGTTGAATTAAAAATTTGTTAAAAGTGATTTTTAAATTTTGGGAAATTTAAATTCGTATGTCATCACCGCTAAAGTCTGGGATAAGTTTCTTCGACATCTGAAACAAAGATCTGGGCATCATTTTCAGTAAATTATATTATGTATGATATTATTAAACAATCTATACTGTAGAACTAATGAAGGCCTGCTGGATAATATAACTTTGTAAAAGGTCAGAATTATAGAAACATCTTTCAATTCCCTTTCCTTAATTTTGTTTCCTTGTTTGTTTGGAATGAATTAACTACAATTGTAAAGCTTGAGCATCAAATTTAGTACCTTATTAAAATTATCGGAATATCATTTAATCCGAACATAAAGGTCATGCTTGTACTTTATTTATTTTTTTCTTTTTTGTTTCTATAACTATGTCGTATGCTATATTAATTTCAAGTTGCATTAGCTGTCCACACTGAAAGGTATATCTGAAAATTCAAATTTTAGTTAGTTGCCAGCAGTCTGTAGACATTTTAGCTAAGTACGTAGCCCCCTTTTTAATAATTTGTAGCAGGGTTGTAGTTTTGGCTGAACAAAACCTATTTTGGCCATGCCACTCTCAAAAACCAGTTAAAACCCGCCAAAACTGGTTTTAACTACCATAGAGCTGGCCAAAACTATATTGTATTAAAGCACACTAATATGTGTACACATACACTTTGTATGCATAATGTTGTGCATTTTAATGCATTAAAAGAAATAGAATGTCTCTTTATCATAATTGAAATAATTTTTTAAACCAATTTATTGATTTAAAGGCAACTTTTCTTATATCAACATTAAAAATTGTTCATAGCAAAGACAAATGACACTCGTTTATTAGGAACTAGCAGTACCCGCACAGTGATGCCCGTGCTAAAAATTTAATGGAAGTCCCTTGAATAAAAAAAATTGACGCCCTCTCCCTCTCTAATGTGAAATGATCATTTTTCTTCGTATAAAATGCGTACACACCGTTCCAAAAAAAAACAAACAATTTAAGTTTCTTTGAAATTTAAATCTTTTCGTCAAATCATTAAATTAGATTTACAGTTGCTTTAAAACTCTATTTAGCAAGTGAAGTGGTTTTTGCTGCAATTTAAAATATTTCGCCAAATAAACAAAAAAAAACAAATATCTTTCATATGTAAAAAAAAATTCCGCAACTCTATTATTTATCGCAAAACGTGCCCAGCAACCGCGCTATCATAATCGATCCGTGTAACGAAAAGAAAACCTCCCGTGGAAAATTCAAAAATTGTGGTCAGAAAAAAAAGAAAATGTCGTACATTTCACTTGGATAAAAACAAATCAAAAGTTTCTTTTCTTACAAAACAAATCACCATAACAATGATTTACATTAACGGTTGCCTTAAAACAATTATCCTAGTTTGAACTGCTCTGCGCCTAACACACCAAGCGACCACGCTACCGGAACCCAGCCCTTTTGCGATTGAAGCGGATGTTTTTTCTTTGGCAATAATAAATGTTTCGCCAAACAAACAAAAAGGTATAAAATCACATTAACAGTAGCTTTCAAATCTTTATATATTAAGTGGCTGCATTGCCGGTCTACCTTGAGAATAAAAATTGTGTCAAGTGACATTTATTCAACAATCAGGCTTAAATAAAGAAAAAAAATCACCATGCAAAATTACCCTTCCAAGCAATGACAACAGGTATTAAAATACTTTTAAGAAATTAAAATGCGAAAGATGTATTTTAAAAGTGTAACCATGGAAACATGAATGAAATAAGTTTGAGAAATTAAATGCAAAATAAAGAAAAAAGCACAACCGTGGAATAAAATGGTTGACAACTTGAATCAAAATAACGTATTTTGAAATTGATTTAAAAGCTCTTGTAACTTTTTTCCTTTGAAGATAGAAGCTAATTTTTTCGACCATAGGTCGAGAAAGATCTGGAGTAACAAATGTCGCTTTTTCCAATGGTGTCAAAAAGAAAACTGTAGGACAATTCCTTCACTTTTTATTAATAGATTTAATGAAGAAAATAGTGCCTAAATTTCAGCTAAGCCTAAAAGAGTTCAAGCTAAAAACGCAAACTACTCTTGCCGTAATTAAATTAGAGCATTGAAACAAATTGTTTTTAAACGGGGAAAATTCTACCCTTTTCAACGATACATAACATTAATATGTGCGAGTAATTTTTCATCCCTTTAACAGCCAATTGTAGGCAATTTCTGTGAAATTTGGGCCTAAATTGGAATAAAAAAAGAACTATTTATCGGATTTTTTTCAAATTATAGCCTATGTTACTCAGTAAGAAAGCACCTTTCATATAGTGAAGGAATTTTTCAAATAGGTGCAGTGGTTCCGGCGATTACCTCGAACATATAAACACAAAAATTCGTCCTCTCTCTTTATAATATTAGTATAGATATGAAGCAGCCTGCAATATAAACTAATAGCTGTTCTTCACAAAACTTTTAACATGTATTCAATGAATAAAAAAATAAGTAATCTACCTTGTTTTAATTTGCAATTCATATTGTGCACATAAAAATATGAAAACAACTATATATTGTGCTATTTACACTGTTTAAAACATATTTTAAAAGAATTATGACATATTTCTCCCATGATGTGACTAACCTTCTTAAAGATGCTGCCATTTATTGCCTAGGATGTAAAATCAACTGTTTACTTAAATAATGAATAATGACTGATTATGGGTTTGATGATCTTGCTTCATATATCTTTTACTTATGTATACTCATTTATTTTGATTAAAAATTTTATTATTTCTTATATCCACATCCAATGGACAAAACTGATTTTGTCCAAGCCGGTTTTATCCATAGTTAAAATCACCACTGGCCGAAACTCTTACGACCCTGATATGTAGTCTTTTTATCCAAATTTTTTATTTTTTATACGCAAACAAAAAGGCAGCACATTAAAATTTAAATTGGAAGAAAATACAATGAAAGTCACACATAAACCAAAGTGAATCTTTAATTTCCATTGTTGTTGAACTATGAAGAATTTATGTTATTCATTTTTGAAGAGCCGAATTTTGCTATGTCAGAATATTCAATAAGAAGAATTTTATTTCAGGACCATTATCAGATTTTCTGTGTAGAAATCGTTTTTCCCCCAAATAATATGACCAAAAAGAAATAAAACTGCCCTTGCATCAAAAGGCACCTGGACAAAGTGAATCTAATAAATCTGGTAAAAATTTACAGAATGTGTGGAGCTTTTTACAAGAGAAAATGAATATTTCTTTCAACACAGATTGAACATGGATTTTATTGTAGTTGATAATGGAATTTTAGTCACAGAGTACCCTACAAATGTAGATATTTGATTGTGGGTTAAAAAAAAAAGCGAAAACCATTCTGATGATGAAGAGAGGGAAAAATTTGAGCCGAAAATTACCTTTAACTCAAGATGCAAGAAGTGCAGCAGATATATTGCATGTTCTTTATAGAATCTTGTCTGAATGATCCTGACTCCTCCTTCAAAAAGTATTCAACGACTATTTAATGAAAGAACAAATTTCTACTCAAAAGCAATGATTGATTACAGATTTTTTTTAAAAAAGCCTTTTATTTTTTAGTAAAAATTGTTACATTTCTGCATAAAAGTGTAATTTTGCTCTCCAACTTTGTCTACTAACTCGGGAATTTTCATAATTATATATTTGTTGATAATGTCAAGTATATATAATCTTTGATACATTATTCTATCAATTTTTGCTCATATTATAAATTTAATCAGTTTCAGTGGTAGTATTTTATTCCTTTGGTGTTTTTCTTTTTTCGACAACGCAAATTTTTTTCACTTTTCTTGCAACTTCGACCTATTAAAGTTTTACTGTATTGTTGTGTGAGTAGGTACTAACTACAATTTCATTCATTTGCATCTCCCCTCCCTTCCCTCCAGCAGGTGTGCTCAAATTTTATGTACATCTCTGTAAGTTTGCTTATTAGTGAATTATGGCTTTCCTTTTTACTTCCTTTTACAAAAAAGGAAGTATTGTATTCGCGAAAAAAATTTCACTCGAAAATCTGCCTTAATTTTCATTTTGCTCACCCCCGACTGAATGTTGAATTTTTTTTCAACTCGACCACACGTGGATAAGTGCCTAAAAACGTATAGACACCAGAAATATCCATAGGTAATTACAACGAGCTTTCACGTGAGGTCCATATGTACGTATGTATGTCGCATAATTCAAGAACAGTATGTCCTAGAAAGTTGAAATTTGGTACGTACTACACTCCACTAGGGGAAAACCAAACCCCACCTAGGGGACCTCCCTTTTTGGTTGCATTCGAATGTTCCAAAGGGTCTTTTACATCTTTTTGGGGAAATCATTGTTAATTTTAATGAACTCAAGTGTGTTATAATTTGGCAAACACTTGGCAATATATCGCCAAGCTTTTGGTCGCCAACTTGGTGACAAATTTGGCGACTTTTTTTTCTTCAAATCTGGTTTTATTTTGGACACTATTGGCAATATTTAGAGTTGACCATTGAATCACACTAAATTGTCCAATATTGGAAGAATTAATCTGTATGAACATTTGTTTTTTTTGCTCCGGTGCGCAACAAACTTGGGATAAAAATATTTAAAGTGTTTCTTCGCTTAATCCAAGGCACTACTATCATTAAATTGACGTAAAAGGAAGTCATGTGATGCACAACATCAGCGTGTTTGTGAACAATATGCAATACTGTGTGATAACTTGCGATTGTTTTTACACAACAACCAATTGCTTCAGAATAGAAATGACTTGTCCTGAGGAAAAATAACAATAATGTAACAATTATCTGTGACTAGTCAGGTTTTAGAAAGTAAACCAGTTGAATATTTCATTGCCTCCTACATAAGGCATTTAGTTGCCGCCTGGTGGCAAATGGTGAGTAATTATTTTGTGGTTTCCTGAAACTGAAAGGAAAGAATTTTTGTGTTTGCACAAGTTTTTTTTTCCCCCTCTCTCATATTTGTGCTGAAATTAATCAGTTGAAAGGTGGCTAAGCATGACTATTCAACTAAAAGTTTTATCAAGGTTGGATATTTCATCTAGTGTTCAGTGGCCAACAACTGCTTTGTTCTGTCATTACTTAAAAGATAATCTTTGATCTTAACCGTAAAGCTGTTGTTTTAGTGATCTTAGATCACTTCTGTAGATCTGCTCAAAATCAAATTAAAATTAACCATTTCAATTTTGGTATTTTCTCTGTATCCAAATTTCATACTTGTATTATCAAAAATATCATCCTAAATTAAAAAAAAATAATTTATACATTTTTTTTTAATTAAAAATTTGAAGCATTTTGTTATTGACACTTAAACTATTTCTTACAGGTAAATGGCCGAAAACTGTTAGCGGTTTGCCCAGTACATCTGGTACAACTTCCAGCATTGCATTCATTCGTCGTAGGAAACTCTACATTGGTCATGTTGGAGACTCGAAAATTGTCCTTGGTTTTCAGCTACCTGGTAAGATGCTCTAGTAGAGATAGTATTTAATTTTAAATCTACTTAAAAGTGCATAACCTTTTCAGCATTCAAAATCTCTGCTGGTCCACTGGTCCCAAACCAGTGAAATTTGCCTGGGATCATCATAAAAAAAATAAATCAGTGTTCTGTGGGACCACAAACCGCTGGCAATTTTTATCACGCTTTGCTAGAAAAAAAAGTGAAACCATTAGCCAAACCATTGTTTGCCTTTTTTTTTGCAATTAATTTTTTTCTAATAACTTTATGTAATTTTCCACATCTACATTTTATTCAATATTTATCGTTTGGAACCTATATCATAGACCCGGAGACTAAATAAAAATGGTCAAATCAAATTTTCAAATTTCTGGTAGCATGTTTTAAGGGTTGCTCAATAAAATTGGTTTTCAGACTGTACACTTGACTGTTTAAGATGTCAGATTTAAATGTTTCATTCAATGTTGGTAAAAAATACGTTTTTTTTTTTTGGGAGAAACAACCAAATTAACCGGGTTTTTGGTTTAAACCGGGTTTTTTTTCGGTTTAAACACTATTTGTAAGAAAAACATTTTTATTTAGGAAAGTCATAAAAAATTTTGAATTATTCAATAAAAGATGCTTAATATTTATATTTATACCTAATTTCTTCATAATTAATTAAATAGTTAAGAGTAAAATCTTCTAATTTTATTTCCACATATATAGAGCTTTCTATAGGGGAATATTGTTTGAAAATCTTAACTATTAAAAAATTACAATACCTAAATGAGCCTTAGTATAAATATTCGAAATGATTTATTGTGAGAGAGAGTTCAGACATTATCAATTACAAATAACTAAGAATGAATTCTTCTAAATTAATTTCCTCATAATTTTAGGAACTGGTTTCTATCCATGCCATACCTCCCGATCTCCGATGTTGCAGACTACCACAGTCATCAATGATTGCTGGATTTGGCGCTCGCCAAAGTTTTTTTTTTTGTAAATGTCGCAATTATTTTATTTTTCGTAGGAAATCAGGCCTTTTTCTTAATTCATAGTCCAGTTACATTTTTTACCGTCAAACAGCTATCCTTTGGTATTGTTCTGTAGAATAATTTTATTGCTGATCTTTTTTCCCCCCATCCCTTTTTTCCCTCCTTAGTGCAAAAATTTTCTGCATAAACTCTCTCTCATTCTGCGACAATGTCGCGGTGTCAGCAGCTTTTTGCCACGGGGGTTTAAACCAATATGGTTTAAACCCCCAACCTTGATTTCATTACTTAAACCAACATGGTTTAAACCAAACAACCCTGGTTTCATTACTAAACAAAAAGAAAAAAAAATTTTTTTTTTTGAAACAATAAGTAAAGTAGACCCTTGTTTTACGCAGGTTATTTTAAGCGGTTTAAGATTTGACATCTTTATTTTATTTTAGGTGGATGCGCCAATGCAAACACATAACATTTTTCCTTCTTTCAAAATCCAAACTCCTAATGATTTCAGATTACACGTAATAAGCTGCATTTTGGCGTGCTAATAATCGATTTTGGGCCACTGGAGACATTTTATGCGATTGGTTCCAGAGCTCTTTCCAAAAGTAAAGTTATTAAATTCAGAACTCACTGGAAGAGGAGCTTTTAGGAGTGACAAAGGAGGACAAAACCAACAAGGATACTGATATCAATGACACAGAACCAAAAACGTTAACATTGACAATTTTGAGCCATTTCTTGGCAATAGAAATGGATTTTTCTGATTTATTAGTGAATGAAGATTCTATCATGGATGATGCTATCGTGGAAATGATCATGGATGCATTAATGCTCGGCAAAGAACTACAGAGAAAAATTCTTGACTGCCAAAAGATTATCATAGCCAGCTCCTTTACATAATCCTTTATGCATGTTGTTCATTGAAATTGAAATCAGTACACAATAAACTTATTATACAATTAGTCATCTCTAGAATGAAGTATTTTTTTAATCTATGTAATCTAACCCCTATTTTAACACTAATATTTAAGTCTTAATCTACGCGTCTTTGATTTACACCAAATTTCCGAGGAATGTAACCCTCGCATAAAATGAGAGTCTACTGTATATTAAAAAATCCTCATCAGTAGAAAAATGTTTTACTCTTTGCTTTTTTGTTTTGCATTATTATTTAATACTACGTGTTTGCATCATTAGTTTACCATTTTGAACTTTATTTGCAGTGCAGTAATTTTGCACATTAAAAAATATATATATTATACATATGTCTATATTTATAGTTACAATTTAGTATTTAATCAATTTGCTAAAAATGAAACAGTTTTAAAATTAATGCAATTATAGAGTGCAAATAATTTAAGGTGCAAACATATTTTAGTGTGAAATTTAAAGTGGACCAGTACATATTCATGTTGACCATTCAAAGGTCCGTTGGGAATTTTTTCTGATTTCTAACGCTGCCCCTTTTTACTCTTTAATAAAATATTACTTATATTGATTCATATCAGTATCGTTGACTGTTTTAAAATAAAACAGGTCAATAAATAAAAGTTTTTATAAATTTTTCCATCTGATAAAATTTATTTCAAGTTCAAATGATGATTTGATTTAAAGAACCAATAGAATTTTTGTAGATAAACCTATTCAGAGTTCCCAAATGGTCCTTTTTTAGTTTCAAATCCTGAAAGTCTGTTTTTTATTAAAAAATCTGGTCCACTTGTTTTCCTTTTTTTAAAGTTTCAGTTTCATTTTAAATTATTCCTATTGTTTCTTTCACTTTTTTTTTTGTGCGGCGATATGAATGTCTTGTTCACACTATCATGATAATTTGTAAATTTTTAATCATATTGCAGCATGTAAGCATTCAACATAGTTTCATTCAGTATAGTTTCTTGTTCTTTCAAAATTAATTTTTCAGCCAATTAATCTAAAAATTGGCCAATTATGAATTATCTTCAAAGTAACTGATTACTTCCAATTAATCAGTGCATTCTTAATTTTAACATTTAAAACTTATGACAAAGGTCCCTTTTTGGTCTCCTTTTTTTTTTTAGAATTCAGACCCTTTTCTTCCTAGGGGCAAACTAAAAATTTTTTGCGTGCCCTAGGTATTTTTGATTATTTGTGATTGATTGTAAACTGGTTTATTTCTATTACTAATTTGCATTGTCTGAGTGTTGGAGTTGTTTTGTTATATTTTAAAAAGAATAACTGCTGAAGTCAAAAAAAGCTTGTTATCTTTTCAAATGCATATTTATTAAAAAAGTAAATGATTATAATAATGTTAAGTACTGATCAAAACATACATTTTAGGCCAAAGTGAATGGTGTTCTTACGCTTTGACAAAAGATCATAAACCAGAAAGTCCTGAGGAGAGGCAAAGGATTAACAAAGTCGGTGGTCTTGTGCTTAACAAAGCAGGTGTGGAACGGGTGGTTTGGAATCGTCCTCGTCCTGGACATAAAGGACCAGTCAGAAGAAGCACACCATTTGATCAAATCCCATTCTTAGCTGTCGCAAGGTCATTAGGTAAATACCCTTTATCCAACCCAGATGTTTGTCAATGGATTCTCAGTAAAATTTCTCCTATCCCTTCCTTTAAAATAGTCGGAGAATTGTTTCCTTGCAAGCGTACTGCCAAAGTAAAAAGTATTGGGCCATTCCACTCACATTCTGACTTGATAATTTCATCAACATTTTATTATAGATCTTTATATTTTGGTTAATCAGGAGTAAGAAATTTTTTTGACCTTAATATTTGATACAAAGATACTCTTGATACAGTATTATTTTTATTAAGTAACTTTGTTACTTAAAATTTAATTTATTTGTGTATGTCACATGTGGAACATCGGAAGTCAACCTCTTGTTGTTTGCTGTATGCATAACTTAATATTTTCATTTTCGCTGTATTAATATAGCAATGACAAAACAAATTGTAGACAAAACAAATTGTAGGTTTTGAAAGCTAAGGTTCCAATATAAAGGAACCATATCTCATTTGTTGAGAAATAATAAGTTAAACCGTTGAGAAAAAAATGTGTACAAAGCAATTCCACTGAAAATGGTCATTTTGTCCCACACATCACAGTTTCTTTATTTCATGAAAAAGAAATAATTTTAAAAGGCAATGAAAATTTTTTTTTCTCAAGAAGTCACAGATATGTTTCATGTGTTTTGTTCATTACTCTTTTAAATTATTATTTTTAATGAAATGTATGCTCACAAACGGGACAAAATGGCTATGACCCCTATCTAGTTTCTTTCCTTCTCCTCACTTCTCCTCCCCACCATTTCAACGAATATTTTTTTGAAAACATTAGAGTTAAGTGATTCATCAAGTTCTGGACTACGTTGAACAGGAGCAAGTCAAAAATACAAGAAGAGTTTCCCTTTAATGTCTGAAAATGACTTTGATTTAATTTTCCTGGTTTTCTTTACAAATTCTCCGATTCTTCAAAAAAAATGTTTGTTGCTGCAGTATTATAACCATTATTTTAGACCATCTTTGGGTGTTACAAGTAAGAGGGTATTTAAGGCTCTCCCTCGCAAATTTTTGAAATTAAGTCTTGAAAGTTTGATTTTAAGCAACCTTTTGTCAGGTTAGAGGAAGGGGTAGCCGTGAGAATGTTTCCCAATTTTTTTTTAAAAACTGAAGTCAGAAAAGCTTTTAACCCCTCTTTCGAGATGCAGGGAGAGTAGGAAACTTTTTTTAATGGGGGGGGGGGGGCAACATTCCTTTTGTTAATGATATTTTTTCAGTTATTAAGTAAATTAAATCATTTATGTAACTTAATATTTCTCTAACAATTTAGCAGCCGCAAGGTATATTTTATATTATTGTTCCTCATTTTAGCACATAAATGATTGTCTAAATACTGTAAAAGGTTAAATATATCTAAATAACAAGGGAAAGAGTAGAGACATAGCAGTATAAAGGAGTAAAAAATTGGCCACTAAAAGAATTCAGGGAAAATTTAATTGGACAAGGAAGAGTGAGGGAAAAAGATTTTTCTTTTTATGTGGCCACCCTGTTTCTCTAACATGTGCAGTTATAAGATAATCTTTCTCTTTGTAGCTGTGATTTTTATCTTGAGATTTTTTTCATGCACAATTAATAATTGCATAAGCAAGGTTGGCAAGTTTGAATATTGTGCCAAAAGAGGTATTTTGTATGTACATTTTTATGTATGGCAAAATAAAGCAATAATCATTATTTGCATTCAGAAGAGTAAAAGTTTTGTTTTTCATAATAATCAGGTCCCTATTACTGAACATGCCTTCTAGGCTATGACCTAGAGCCCTGTATGTTTAGAAGCCCTCAAATGATTAATATTGTTCAAGTTCTTATCTGTTATTTAAGAAAGAGAAATAAAATTAACATTTTCTCCTTTATTTGTTTCTATTTTCTTCGTTTTTAAGGTAATAGGACATTACTGCTAGGCGAAACATCTCAAAAAAACGGTGTGCATCCCACATCATTAAACCGGTGATGATTTTTTTCCTAATGCATCGATACCACACCGACTACAAATCCAAGCTTCTATGTCCAGACACCAGTCCACGATCATTGCCGTTCTAATCTCTTAATTGTTTCGAAACTCTGGTAGAAACTGGAGCGCCCCGATGGCAGGTCACTGTGACCTTCCAAAAACGTTCTTATTTGACAATTTTTCTGACAATTCCTTAAATTTAGAGACTGCATTGAGTAATTGCCTTTTTGAAAATAATGATGTTTAATGTCTCTTATCATTAGATAATGTTTGTGGTCATGCTCGTATTTTATCATTCAGTAAAACTCAGAGTATTATTTGGCAAATTAAACATTTCTTCCAACCCAAAATTTAAGTTCTAGACGTCTCTGTGTGGTAGATCATAAGCGGACAGCGACCTTCACTTTTCCCAACACTGGCACGAAATTTAATTTTCTAAGCTCTTAATGAAAATATATTGATTTGAACAAAGTTTATTTTATAATCATTCACAAAAAAAAAAAAAAAAAAATTGCTTTAACAGCAAAGTAGCAACAAAGATTGGATACACGTATTTTGGTGTTTTGAGGAACCCCTTTTTAAATGCAAGGAGAGATTGCTTCCATAAGCTCACATCTTTTTGCAAAATAAAAACAGGTTCATTGTAATCTCAAAACACGTTTTTTTTTTTTTTTTTTTTTTTTGAGGGGGGGAGGGGTGCTGGTGAAGTTTTGCAAAATTACTAACCTTATTACTAACCTTATCACAGCTACTTAATTCCAGGTTTCTTTCTTTTTATCTTACCTTCCCCCTTTTTTTAGATCTCACATGTTTACTAGAACAAATTTTGATTTACTAGGGGGCTATCGCCCCCTGCTCGCTATCGCTCGCCAACCCCCGGAACTGCTTACGCAGTTCCCTGTGGATCGCTTCGCGATCCATGCTCGCTTCGCTCGCTCGCTGTATGCCAATACATTAGCCTAGCTAAAATTTTCCGTAAAAATTAAAGTTGGTAATTGCATTTAGGTCACCATCCATTTAACCAATATGAAAATTACGTTCATAATGTTAATTTGTCTGCTTTAGCCAGATTTTCGACAGTTTAACTTTGCTGTATGTAAGATGACTGCCTTGGCAATGTGCACAACTTTACCATTATAGATACAAAAGTGTCTGTCATTGCTTTGGAGAGATTGCACTTCTACCTGTTGGTCCGCGGAAGGTATTTTATTTCCCTTCTACCACCCATTGGAAAACCAATGAAGGCATTCCCCTATCCGCCACCTGGGGACGCGCCCTCTAGGGGTTACAGGCTCCCCCGAGGGATGTATTTACATTATTTACACTCTTATATATTTACATATTTACACTCTTATATATTCTAATCTGAGAAAACTTCCTCATATACACAATTAAAAATGTCCCGTTTGGGAGCCACAACTGACACTGCTTCAAAAGATCTTGTTCTTGATAATGCCACATAGAGCTGGCCATGACTAAAAACAGGCTCAGAGAGCACCAAACATATTTTCTCAAACGTTTGTCCTTCTTGTTGTTATTCTGAATCCTTGCCACGTCACGAACAAAAAATGGTTTAACTAAAAACGCGAAAACTCGCCAAGGCTACTTTGCTTGCACAATACTAAAACTACTATAACCCTAAACAAATTTGGCGAAACCTTTCAGCTGAGAATAAAAGGAATAAAGTAAATTCTTTCTCGGTTATTCATTTTGAACTGAACTGTCGTACTGAAGCAGAGAATAGACGACGCTCAAAGCGCCTACGCGTTCAAAACAACATTGCCGATGAACATGATTGTGGAGCAATGTGTGAAGAATGCGAATTTTGTGGTGCTCTTTATTGGCAGAAAGAGCGTAATACTGCAAATAAATATACTAAATGTTGCCATGACGGAAAGGTGCGGTTACCGGCATTGTGTGACGCACCTGATCTGTTGAAGGAACTGCTGACTGAAAATTCCCCAGCCGCTAAAAATTATCGGCAGCGAATCAGAGAATACAACTCTGGAAATGGCTCGTCTTAAATTGGATTCAAGAACGGTTTCCTGCCTTCTTTGAGCTTTTCTTTGCTGATTAAGGTTGAAATGGGCCACAGCCCGACTCAAACTCATCTCAAAAAAAAAAAAAAAGTTCGTTGAGTATTCTGTGATTCAAGATTTCAAAACAACGTAGAAGTTTGTTTACATGATTTATCGGCGAAGTGTTGCCAACAGAGGTTTAGAAATTCACCCCTTCATTTGCCGGCACGTAAGAGAATTATATATATAGATAATGTTGTGATATTCCGGGCTGTTGTGCTGTGGTTTGAGTGTTGTTACTCCTTGTATTTGGAGTAACAACTCTCAGACCACTGCACAACAGCCCGAAATCTTGCGAAATTTTTGATACCGGCCGTGAAAGCCTTCATTCTTACAAATTTTGGTTTACTCAACAAAGTTGCAGTTTTTTAATGACGATTATCCACTACACTGTACCTTCTGTTCTGTCAGTCTTTTTAAATTGCATTGTTCTCCTACAGGAGATTTGTGGAGTTATAACTACCTGCGACATGAGTTCGTTGTGAGCCCTGATCCTGATGTGGATGTGATCAATATAAATCCTCGTATGCATCGTTGTGTGATTTTTGCCTCAGATGGACTGTGGAACATGCTCACCACTCAGTGTGCAGTCAGAATAGTCCAGACTGCCGATGAAGAAAATGAAAAAATTATACTGGAAAATGGAAAAACAAATGGTGCTGTAAGTAATTTAGCTATTTTTGTTTTTACTTTTTAATTCAAATGGTTGGTAAATAATGTCAAAACTGAAGGGACTGAATTTTTTTTTTCATTTTTAAATTTCTTGTTAAAAGTTAAAGTGCAGTACACAGTATGGACCTCTATACCACTTTATGTTAACGGATTTTTCATGTTAAGCGTTTTCGTGTTAAACTTATTTCACTGTAGTTCCAACTTGTGCTTGGAAAGCTCATTTATCCTAGAAAAGTACTTGAATACTCCAAGAAAAAAAAATCAATTTTGTGTAAGAGCCATGATTTCTATTGTTAGAGAATAAAAGACTTAAACAGTTTTTTT
This sequence comes from Uloborus diversus, assembly GCF_026930045.1. NCBI lineage: Eukaryota > Metazoa > Arthropoda > Arachnida > Araneae > Uloboridae > Uloborus > Uloborus diversus. Next base: position 60,091 of record NW_026558649.1, on the reverse strand, counting down.
ATGCACAGCTAAATTATTATGATATTGACAAATTTCTTCCCTGTTATTGGTCGAAGGCAAACAATAAAGCAATGTACAAGGAGCTGGTTCTTTCTAATTCTCCTTTTTTAAACGAAACATACCCTTCATAAATATATCATCGCCTCCGAGCAACAGTAGAACATCTTACTGTTATTCCTGGATCTTGATGTCTTACTGTTGATTTGAGGCGACGATATGCAAGAATAGGATTTTAAGCCCCCATTGTAAGCTAGAGAAAAAACAGAAAGCGTTTTTCCCCTCATTTGAGTGGATGGTTTCTTCTCCCTTGCAAGCAGGGTTTCCCGATATATATCAGTCAATATATATCATAATATATATTGAGATAAATATCCGATACTTATTTTGAAAATACGATATTATGATATTTTTTTAACTACGATATTTTCAATATAAAAATTATATTAATCATTGTAATATATTGTTCATTTATTATTAAAAATAACCAAAAAGAGATGCACTATAGTTTTATGATGTATTAATACATCATTAGTATAACAAAGTAATATAATATTCCTTTTTTATTTTATCCTCACAAAATTCCAGCAATGTAACAATTTGAATTAAAGTGCCTAATTAAATATTTAATGTTGGTGAAAAAAAAAGGAAAATGTCTTGTGACAGTTCACCGACTAATGCATATTTTTATTTCTGAATCATATAACTGTGTAAAAGTAGCTAACACAAGAAAAATGAGTAAAGCAGCTAATACTAAATTAACTCCATCAAAATTCATAAAAATAAAATGAAATAGTGTAACCCTGATTTAATGATTGTCATGGGACTGGAAAATGTTATTGTTAAATCAAGGAGCATATACATTCAATGCAGTTAAATCCAGACCAGTGAAATGTATTATTAAATTGAGGAAATCGTTAAATTGAACTTATACTGTATTAGATATAAATCATGATAGAAACTTTAATTTAAAGTCTACATATTGTAATAATAATATAAGAAAATAAGGAGTAACTTGAGGATGCATTCATTATTTTGGAAGACTTTAGTTTGTGCTGATTGAAAATATCGGATATACAGTATAACTTCGATTTAAGAATTTCCTCAATTTAATCATACATTTCACTGGTCCAAATTTAACTGCATTGAATATATATGCTCTTTATGTAATGATAACTTTTTCTGGTCCCTTGACAATCGTTAAATCGGAGTTATACTTTGTATCAAAATATCAGATATATTTAATATTTTCAAAAATAACATGATATTTTCGAATCCTGCTTGCAATAAGGCTGGTTACCATCGTAAAAGACTTTGCTTCAGAAAAAAGTATAAACATGACTGTGGCAGTTTGGTAGTTAATGCTTTCAGAGAGGGTAAAATTATTTTGCAACTTTTTTTTGTTGTTATTATTCATATATTTATGTTGCATATGAAATTATTCTTCATTTTTAACAGGGGCGGCAGTTGAATAATCCATCCAAAATTCTGGTTGATGCTGCTCTCAGGCACTGGTACGAGCTTGGAATGCGAGCAGACAACACAAGTGTGGTTACTGTGATGTTAGATCCTCCAGGACCACCCAAAAGTGAAGTCCTCTTAAGACAGAGAGTAATGAAGAGACTACGGCCAAGAGACGACCAAATTGAAGAAGGTATGCCTTGATCCCTTTTTGTTCTACAGTATTAGAATAAACGTTAAAATGAGCTATTAACTGATGCATTGTAATGCATTTTTTTAGTGAATTTAACTAGTGTTTAATTTGTAATTACTTCTCATCATGTCAGATTTTGATTGACTTTGAAGGTTAAAATAGTTTTGTTGAAAATTGCATCTGTGCTTGAGGTTTCAATTCTTTTGCATCTTGTACATATTTCAATTGTTTTAAATGTTAGAAGTTCTTAATTTATTTTAATTTAAGATAATTTAAAGTAGCCTATTTTATTTTCATTAAAAGAAATACAGACTTGCCAACCCTCCGGATTTAGGCCTGAGTCTCCGTACTTTACGTTATTTTCGACACATCCGGATTTAGCGCTGATATCTCCGGATTTTTGTTCAAAAACTTAACAGCACCAAAAATTAATACATTTCTTCAAAAAAATATTCATTTTGATTGAAAAGAGAAAAAAAAAAACCGCCCGCAAAGCTCTCAAACAGTTTTTTGGCGTTTTGCCAAACTGCCGAAACGCAGGTGTAGCCTGCGAAAATGCAATGCAGCACAGAGGTTAACGGACAGAATTTTCGTAGGCTACGACATGGGACTCGCTTGTTTCTACGGAGTACGTCGTTGATCACGTAGCGTGTCTCATTGGAAGAAACAGGTGAACTAAAATAACTTTAACTTTGACGGTTTTCCTGCTAGCTCACGTGGTCAGAACTTGTTTGTTGTTTGTGTCGGCCGGTGCGAGTGCGAATTGTGTAATGTAAATTGTAAATGTACATGTATGTTGTGTTGCGTGTTGAGTAATATAAATTGTAAAGTGCGAAACGATGTCAAAAAAATATCGGACGGCATTCAGCAAAAGCTACACTGAACAATTTCCGTCAATCAAATCGTCAAGAAAAGGCGAACACTTTGCGTTTTGCTCCACCTGTGCCTGTGACTTCTCCATTTTGCATCGAGGTAAAGCTGACATAGAAAAACATATAAGCACAGAGAAACATACACGGAACTCGGCTAGCTTAAAAAATAATAAAAAACTTGATGCCCTTAAGTCTAATCAAGACTTGAATGTTATCCGTGCGGAAGCTCTTTTTACTACGTTTATTGTGGAGCATAATGTCGCAATTCATGCTAGTGATCACGTTGGAGCGTTGTTCCGAAACATGTTCCCCGATAGCGATATCGCAAAAAAATATGGGTGCGCAAGGACCAAAACTACTGCAGTCATTAAAGAGATGGCAAAGTTTGAAAAAGAAAGTATTGTGGAAATACTGAAGAAAAGTCCTTTTTCAATTGCTACTGATGGTAGTAACAAAACTGATTGTAAATTATATCCAATTTGTGTCACATATTATAATGAATCTTCATTGCAAATTGAGTCTTCTTTGCTGTGTTTACCTGTTTTAGAATCAGATGGAACTGGGGTAAACATATCTCATCTTTTATTAAGCGCATTGAATGAAAACCAAATTGATCTGGACAATTGCCTAGCTTTCGGGGCTGATAATGCCCCTGTGATGATAGGAAAAAAAATTGGTGCTGCTGGCATTATGAGTAAAAGCATTTGCAATTTATGTGTTATTGGCTGCCCTTGCCATCTTTTAAATCTCGCAGCTGAAAAAGGTGCAGCTATGCTCCCTGTAAATGTCGAGGAATATGTTATTGACATATATTACTATTTAGATAAAAGTTCCAAAAGAAAACAAAAATTAAAGCAATTTCAGGCATTGCATGATACAGAGACAAGAAAAATAATAAAACATGTATCAACTAGATGGCTTTCATTAGGGCGTTCTCTAAAACGCCTGTTGGAGCAGTGGGATCCGTTGGTATCTTTTTTCAAAGAAGAACTGAAAAGCAAGCCTAATTCAAATAATACTTTAAAAGATTACAAAATTCCAAAAGTAAAGGCCTCTGAAACAAGCAGCCGTTTTAACATGCAAGTAGTAGAGTCAACATCATCTAGAGCTAATTTTCAATCTAGCGCTGTTAAAAGACAGAAATTAGATCCTGATGTTGGTGATCATAAACTGTCCAAAAATATTCTTTCGAGAGAAGAAAGAATCTTTATGTTTCTAACTTCTGATTTAAGTAAAGCCTATTGCTTATTTTTAACTCATACTATACCACTTTTTGAAGAACCCAATGTCAAGTTGCAGTCAGGATCTCCACAAATACATATTCTTCATGAAATTTTAATTACAACTTTTAGGAATGTTTTATCCAGATTTATTGTTCCTTCAGCAATTAAAACCAGTACTTCATTGTTAGATGTAAAATATCATAGTGTGGAAAATCAGAGGTTAGATTCAGATCTTGTGATTGGACAAACATGTTCAAAAGTGGTGGAATCCTTAAAACCAAGTAAAAAAAAAAGAGTTTTTTTAAGTCAGTTAGGATTTATTTCACTACTGTCTGTGATTATATGTATCGTAAGTTCCCATTTAATGATGAAGTATTAATTAATGCTCAAGTATTGAACTTGAATAAGTTAGAGACATCTTCATTTTCTAGTGTACAGTTCTTCTGCCAAAAATTTCCAGTGTTGACAAAGCTTCTAAAATATCAAAGTTCTGATGCATTACTAGATGAACTGCAAGTTCAGTTTTGCTCTCTCCAAGTAGAAGCTTTGCCTGAGGATATTGTAACTGAAAAAAGAATGGATGTGAAGTGGGCGAAACTGAGTAATTATACTGAAAAAAAATATGATCTGCTATGTAAATTTATGCTCTCTCTGCTTACTTTACCACACAGTAATGCAGAATGCGAGAGAATTTTTAGCATGGTAACCAAAACCCACACTCAGTTTCGTTCTCAGTTATCAAATGAAAATTTAGAAAGCTTGCTGACAGTCAAGTCCAAAATGAAAGCTCCTTGCTTCGAAAAAAAGTTTGATGATTTATTTTTAAAAAAGGCAAAATCTTGCACTTTTAATTCTTTAAAATCATAAAATATTTTTTTTAAAGCAAAATTTTCTTATCAAATGTAATATCTTGACAAGTATATGCTTATTAATTGTTTAGAAATGCTTTAGATTAATAGTATTCATTTTGCTATTATACCTCAACAGTTAATTACTAGTTCTATTAATAAAAGAATAATTAAACTTCAAATTGTTTTATTTCTGTGTATAAAATCCATATTTTCTGTGTAAAAAAATTCGTTTATAACACAATGCCATCATTTTAATCTTAGCATATTATGATTAAAACTTTTCTGTTCTGAAAGTAAGATATTATTGCGATTTTGATATGTCGGTACGTTGATAAATAAAATTGCAGGCTTTATCATGCAAATTGCAGGATTTTTTCATTTGTCTAGGTTGGCAAGTCTGGAAATATATATATATATATATATATATATATATATATATATATATATATATATATATATATATATATATATATTAACTTCATTTTAGTTTATAAATTTTTAGTTTTGAATTGTAAATTCCTCTAAAGTCACCCCCCCCCCCCCTCTTTTTATAGTTTAAATTCATTCTAATAATGGAAAAGATTTTACTATTACTCAAATTCCAATAGATTCAACTACTTGCATGGTTGCAATTTATGTTTATTCTAACCTGTTGGGAAATGTTTCAAATCATATCCAATTTCTTATTCTTTAAATTACGAAAACCTTCCAAAGGGGATACCGTATTTCCTCGCATTAGTCGGCATGCTGCAAAATTTGAGCGTCACCAGATTTTCAATGGCACTTGCCTGGTCCTTTCCAGCATGCCGAAAAAATTGGGGTTAGGAAAAAAAAGTTAATTCTATTAGAATGTATGTTCAGCTTAAAAATGAATATAAGTTCCATACATATCTTATTAGCATTAATAAACAGTTTAATTTTGTAAAAATATTTACTGACAATGTCACTTGCAGGGCTGCCAACTACTACGCATTTGGCGTAGTAACTACGCATTTATCTAGCTCACTACGCACTACGCATATCAATGCAAAAAATACGCATTCGTCTTAATCGAACGAATTTTTCTTTTCGAAGAAAATTTTTTTCAAATGCTTGCTGCGGAGGCCAAGAAGTCAGTTGAGCAAACGAGGCTATGATCCTCCGATCACCGAGAGGCGAAAGTTAAATGATAACCTCTCTCCGCGGCGCTTCAATGACATCATCCGAGAAGAGAGAGCTGCTCGTGATCGGAAAATTATTCGCTTCGTGAGAATGCGCGCAGGCGTATTCTTGATTCTGATTGGATTGTAGACTCGGATGCTTTTCTCTCTTGAGTTAGAAATTGATTATCGCTTGTTTATCACCTGGTGAACGCTTTCATTTTTTTGCTGTCGTTGTTTTCTGCAATGTCGGGTGAGAACTCTAAAAAAAAAGGTTCTGATCAAAAGTTCAAGTACACTTACACGGAAAAATGTCCTTGTATACGCCCATCGGAACTTTCCGTAAATCATGCATATTGCACACTTTGCAGTACAAACTTTTCTGTAAATCATGGTGGAGTGTACGACTGTTCTCGTCACATTTCTTCAAAAAAGCATCAAGAAATGACGAAAGTAAAGTCTCAGACAAAGTCTGCCTTCATTGTTCGTGAAAAGTCCTGATCCATCTGCCTTGAATTTGATTAAGGCGGAAATGCACTTCACATCGTTCTTGATTGAGCATAACCTGCCATTGAGTGCATCCGACCATGCTGCACCCTTGTTCCAGAAAATGTTTCCGAACTCTAAAATTGCAAAAAGCTATTCGTGTGTGCAAACTAAAACAACTGCTATAGTTAGATATTTGGCAGAGGAAACAACATCAGAGATTGTTTCTATTCTCAAACAATAACCATTTTCTATGGCAACTGATGGGAGCAGTGATCAGAACACGAAAAAACTGTATCCCATTGTTGTAAAATATTTTGATTCATCGCGAGAAAAAATAGTTTCTGCGTTGCTGGCTCTTTTAGAATCTTGTGGTAACACTGGTGCTGGAATCTTTAACATTTTAAATGATGAGCTTACCAAAAAAGGAATCCCATGGGAAAATTGCATTGCATTTGGCTGTGATAATGCGAACACCATGGTTGGGCATATAAAAGGAGTGGCGGCCCACATCAAGAATGTGAATTCAAAGACACACATTCAAGGATGCTTATGCCATCTTATTCATATTTGCACAAAAATGGGCTAAAGAACTTGCATGCGATGTAGAATCTCTTTTGTTAGACACTTATTTCTACATGGATAAAAGCTCCAAGAGGAAGAAAAGGCTTCTAGACGGCCAAGAAATGTTAGGCGTTAAGCCTCATAAAATACTGAAATATTAATCGACAAGATGGCTGTCATCGTTGGATTCCGTAATCAAACTTTTGTCGCAGTGGGAAGCAGTTAGTGAGTTTTTCTGCAATATTTCCAATGATTCTAAAGATTGTAATGAAAAAGTAAAGAATGTAAAAAGGTTAATCCAGTCTCCTGAGACCAAGTTGTATTTATTGTTTTTAGAGGCAACTTTGCCCTTATTTACTAGTTTGAATGTTCAGCTTCAAACTGATAAACCAATGATCCATGTCACTAAAAGATATTTAAATTCCTTTTTGATGGATCTGCTAGTTAGATTTATTAAGCCCTCTGCTGTGTCAGAAGCCTCAAGTTTATGTGAAATAAAGTATGATAAGCAAAGTTGCCAAAAGGCTGATGAAGACTTGGTTATTGGTTTGAAAACCAAATCTTATTTAAATGAAAATCTTAGTGTTGAAGAGAAAAAAAAAATTATTCATCGGTTAGAAAGTTTTATCAAAAGGCTTGTTCATATGTTAAAAAAAAAAAATCCCTCTGAACAGTGATTTATTGAAACATGCTGAAGTGCACAATTTAAATTTAAGGAAAGAAGTTTCTTTTTCATCCGTGAGATATTTTATCGACAGCTTCCCAAAACTTGTTTCTGTTGATGATATGGACCAACTAGAAATGGAATTTTCTAGGTATCAAGTAGAAGATCTTGACAGTGAAATTTTAAAAATGAACACAGATTAAGCTTAGGCAAGGATATCCAACTTTTGTGATGGCAATGGATCATCAAAGTACATTTTTCTCCCAAAAGTGATGCTGAGTATTCTACTAATTCCTGTTAGTAATGCAGGGTGTGAAAGAGTTTTTAGCATCGTCAAAAACAACCTGACTGATTTTAGATCCACATTAAGCACTGAAACTTTAAATGCTTTATTAGTTGAAAAGATTAAAATGATTTGTAGCAATGAATCTTGTTATTCTAAGGAATTTTCTGATGAACAAGCTGCTAAAGCAAAGCGTGCTACTTTATTGTCATTAAAAAAGTATTAATTGTTGCTATAATTATCTTATGTTTCTTTTTTTTTAAATTTCCTTTTGTTACAAAGAGAAGGTAAGCGACTTTTGTTAAAACATTTCTAATACAATTCTGTTTGCAAATTTTTTTGAGAATTTGCAGCTCTTTAGCTGAGTTTCAGCTTGACTCGTATTTAAAAACCTTACTCTGCAGAATAGTATTATTTTGATATTAATAGTTAAAAAAAAAAAGATCTTATTTTTCTGCAATTGTTTTATGTAGTATTTTTACTCATTTAATATACACTGTTTTAAACATAGCTCCCCCCCCCCCTCCCATGAGTTGTAGAGAGTTAGGGGGAGTAAATTGAACCGTACCAGAAAACTACACATTAACACTTAAAACTACACATTCTTTTCCTTCTTACTGTACATTTATAATATATATAGGTTGACAGCCCTGTCATTTGTTATTGTTAAAAATGTTGAATAACAAATAACTTTATAACAATTAAATTAAGACTAAGCAAACATTTAAGCAGTAAAGTTACCGGGGGGGGGGGGGCAAAGTCATGGATTTCGAACATGATCGAAATTGGTCATGGAAAGTCATGGATTTCAGTGTAAAAAGTCTAAAAGTCATGGAAACTGACTGTTGGTCATGGATTTCGCATTCAGGACCGATTGCTGTTCAAAAATATTTTCTTCGCCATTCATCTACTTTGTTTTTCGATGCACAGAAAAATGATTTATCAATAACGTTTCCTGACTTGTTACATTGTGTTGACCAATCAGATGAAGACTCAACGTTGAATCCTTCCAACTCTTATGTTTTCCCATTCCGGAGACTGGGGATTTTTTTTTCGTATCATAGCTTTTCTACAATGTTTAAAAAAACACACACAAACAGTAGAAAAAACAGTTTGAAGTTTCTATGTTTAATGGTAAGCTTGCTTTTGTACATTACAGTTCAATAATTAAACCGATCATATTCAGATTTGTTACTTATCTTTAACAATGATGACTCTGGAATTGAGTATTTTGAAGTTTTTTTTTTCTGTTTAAGGTATAAATGCATTTACTAAATTTGTATTTTACAATTTCACACTGCACTTTGGGGACATAATGGGTCATTTTAGATTTTAAATGTTCTTAAATTCTTGTACTTATTTTTTGTCTCAATAAATTGTTGCATCATTTGTTTTTCATATAAATATTTTTGCTACTTTTGTTTAGATTTATTTACATAGCTGAGATAAAAAGGATATTTTCCTAAAACAAAGTTATACTGCTTTATAGTCTCTATTTATATTTATGCGCAATTTTGATGTCATTGTCAAATGAAGTAACTTGCATAAGTCATGGAAAGTCATGGATTTGAAGAATGTGAGTCCGGGAAAGCTACAAGCAGAAGTCAGGGAAATTCATGGATTTCAAAACTCAAAAAGTAGCAGATACCCTGGACGTTCCAGAAGGGGTCTTTTACACCTTTGGGTGGGGGGGGGGGAGAGATCCTTATTAATTTCAATGCTAACTCAAGTGGTGTTATAATTTGACAGACACTTAGCAATATATCGGCAGGCTTTTTGTCACCAACTTGGCGAAAAATTTGTCGTTAATTTTTTAAAAATCTGGTTTCAATTTTGCAACAATTGGCAATATTTAGAGAGTTAACCATTGAATCACATTAAAATTGCCAATAATGGAGAAATAAATCCGTGTAAAACATTTTTTTGCTTTGTTTTGCCACAAACTAGGGATGAAAGTATTTAGTGTTTCCTTGTGACTCTAAGGCGCGATTATCATTAAATTTTTGTTAAAAGAAGTCATGTGATGCACACATCGGCTCATTCTCTGAACTACAGCACTGACTTAAGCACATTTTTTCTTCAATTTTTTCACCATTTGTTTTCTTTGTAGAATGTGATGCAAGTGATGCCAGTGCATTTGATGTGAGCTCTCCATCAGGTAGCAGAGAAAAGCGTAAGATTAGTGAAGAACAAACACCTCTAAAAGAAAGAAAAAGGTCTTCTGAACTAACAGAACCTCCAGCCAAAGAAAGGAGACTTTCCACAGATTCAGACGATTCTATTCCAAGAAATTTACCAAAACCTGTTGTTTTGTCGCCAAAACGAGTTGAAGTGAAATATAAGGTTGTGTTTAATCATGCTGATCAAGCGTCCCCAGCACCCGAGTCAAATGTTCCTAAAGCTCCCGAGAAACCTCAGACATACAGTAAACTGACATCTGCAGATGTGAATCAACCCAATGCAGATGTTTTAGATGTTAGGGCAAAGAAAAAAGGGCATGACCCACCACATGATGAAGACATTATTAAAACGTCAGAAACAAATTCATGTGGTAAAGATATTAACTCTGTGACTTCTGGTTGCAGTCTTGATAACAAATCATCAGTTAGTATGTCTTCATCCGATGGGGGAGAGCCATCTACTTCAAAAACAACTTCAAATGAAAACTGCAACGACAAAAGTTACTTTCAATCAGATACATCTACGATTTGTCCCAGAAAGGGAGATTCAGATTCTCTGCTAGGTTCAGAAAACAGCAAAGAAAACGACAGAGTTCATTTGTGTGAAGTAGACAATATTTTCAAACTAACCAACAGGACTACATATTGCTTTGATTCCTCAGATAATGTAAAGCAGAGTCCGCAGAAAGATGAAAGTACTGTTGAACCAAAGATGAAAAACTTCAGAAAGAGTACGCTTAGGCGGAGGAATGATTCCTTGTTTCAAAAGACAATGGATGTAAAGAAAAGAACACATTCACTTAGAGCCAGTAATTATTCCTCCTGTAAAACTGATTCTCGTCGAGATTTTGGTCTTAAGACGCGTGCTCATGGAGGTCTTCGAAAATTAAAAGTGTAAAAAACTCTGTTTAAAATTGAACCAGTATGGAGCCAACTATCTCGATTTTTTAAAAACTTTCAGCTATTTTATTTCTATTCTTTATTAGCAAATTATAGTACTTATATAGTCACAATATTTTACAATTGAGAGAAACTAAAAGTTATTTAGTAGCAGGTACATTGTTTCCTCTTCAAAAACCTAACCAATAGAAAAGTTTTTTCCTTTAATTTTTTGAAATATATCGTACTTTGAATTTTAATCCTTAATTATATTTCAATTTTGTTTTTAAGATAAAATTGTTGAATGTTTGAAGATTATTCAAGTGAGAAGAAAATTTTTGAAATGAAAAAACATGCTTTGACCTAATAAATCTGCAAGTGTAGCGTAGGGAAAGTAAATATATTTTAAGAAAAATGAACTATTTATGCACTCAGCTGAGCCATCAATAAGTGAACGTTGTTTAGGCAGCTGAATCCGGAGATTAAATTAAATGTTGCTGTGATTGATCTTAATATTTTTTAACTGGAAAAATTAAGAGAAATACGTTATACTAAACTCATTGATTACCTGAGCTAATTAATGTCTAGATTTTGCAGGTTGTCAAGCAACGATAGTGTAAATCACAAGTAAGTTAACAGCAAACAAATATCCTCTTTTCGCCACTTTCGATAGATGTGAAAGTTAATAAGAAGATTTGCTTCTTCACCTCCTCAGTGAGAACATGATCTTAATTCATGGAATAAATGCATTACAAACCACATTATTAAAGAAACACTGAAACTAAATTCAATTTCTGATTGCATGTGTACCAATCCATGAAATTTGTTATAATAACTTTTTGGCATTTCACTTGTAACCCGACTGACTCCTCTTCAGCACATTTTGTCCACAAGGATTGTCAGACATGGAGGCACTATATAACACATGCCTACACAGCTTAAGTTTAGCCATTTTGAATTGGATTTTTCAGTGTTGTAGAGCTAAGGGTTACCACAGCAAAGTTTTGGGTTTTGCCAAACTGGTCAAAAATATTTTATTTAACAATTCAGCTTCCGCTAATTATTGCTTGCAGTGAAAAATTAGCAATCGCAATAATTCGCTAGAAAAGAAGACCACTCAAACAGGTGCTTGGATCCAAAATGGCTGATCTTAAGCTGATGTGTCATTTTTCTCAGAATATTAAAAATGTTTTCTAACATTTTTTTAGCAGTTAATGAACATAAATTTCTTGTTAAAAGTTAAAATTTTTCTTTTCTTGCATTCTTTGTGTAGAAAGCTACCAAGTAACATTTCTATGGTTTTTCCAAAGATTAATCATCTGGTAAACTTTCTAGTTTTCAAAATCTGTATTTTTATTTTATTTGTTTTATTACACAAAAACATAGGCATTATTTAAACTATCAACTTTAGTGCTGAACATTGTTCCTATTTGATGGTTTGGTCAAAAATTTATATATCACTAGCTGCATTGCTCGGTCTACCTCAAAAATAAAAGTTATGTCAAGTGATGCATGTTCAACAATCGGGCTTGAACAAAAAAAAAAAAAAAAATCAGTAAAATTTTGTGACAGATTGCAAAAAAAGAACCAAAAAGGAAACATTTTAAATCCCCCGATTACAAGAAAAGCCTCAACACAAAAGCTAGAATTTTATTTGTTCATATTTGAGAAAAAAATGATATCTTTGGTCTCTGATTTTCTTCACGCTACAAATTTTAATGAAGGCATTGTTACAGAAAGTTGAGATGAAGCACTGAATTATAATTCAAATGGTGGAAAGCCTTCAAAAAAAAAAAAAAAAAGATTTTATGTCAAAATCTAAGTATCATAATTAATAGTTTTAATGGATATCTCCACAAATTATTGTCAGAGGATTATATAAAATAGCCAAACATAAAGATGGGAAAATTAGGAATCTTTCATTGCCTGGTTCCTGGCATTCGGGAGAAGTAACTCGGACATAGGTACATACATTGATACATACGCTCAGTTTTTAATTATATACTAGGGGTACTCGCACAGCTTTGCCCGTAATAGAAAAATTAAAAGGTCTTTTGGTTCGCTATGCACTTTGGTCTAAACGCTATGCGCATCACAGACATCCTCCGGACAGAGAGACTTTCAGCTTTATTATTAGTAAAGAAAATGATTTGTTCACTTTCTGCTCAATTCATCATGGGAACTATTGACGCAAAAATCCACATTTTGACTCTTCAACAGCAATAATTTTGAGCAATGGGGCATAAAGTAATTTTAAAGGCTTGATTTGATTCATAGATTGTCTGATTTGTTAACAAGTATGTCTGATTTGTTAACAAGAACTTCACTATTACTGTCATGCTGACTTTTTGCAAAAATGTTTTGGATTGCTCCATATTTATAAAATTTACGTATAATGCATCATTTAAGTTCTCTTCAATACTTATCAGGAAAGTGGAAACATAGTGCTTGTTGTTAGATTGCTTTTATCACTTTTCACTCATATGTAAGATTTTTTAATAACTAATTTAAAAAACACTATAAGATTTTAAAAAAAAATCTAATAATTATAGATGAACTTAGAAATATTACTTTTTATACAAAGTTGTCCTCTAGTATCTGAAAGGCATTTTTTTCTTGTTCAATGAAACAATATTAGATTTAATTCCTTATGATTATTTGCAAACATGTTTTAACATTCCAAATCTTTTTTTTTTCTTTTTTGGTTATAAGTATACAATTAAATTACACGTAGTATATGTAGAGAAAATTCTGGTGGATTTAGTAAAGCAAAAGTGTAATGCTAAGTAAAGAAAATCTTCTTCCAATTGCTGTATTTTTATTGATTTTAAATTCAAATAGTTTTAGAGCTCTGTGATAAAAATTATACTCTATTCATAAACGTCTAACATCTTCATTTCTTTTATCTCATGGTATCATACACATCCAAATTTATCATAATTTTTGTCCAAAGATTCATTCTTATAATTATGTTTTTATTCATTTCTCGATTTAAGTTTGTCATCTTATTATTTTATGCAAATTGTGTATTCTAAATTGTCAATTTCGTTGGCGGTTTAAAACTAGCTGTTTTTAATGATATTCCCCCTTGCTGACGAGATGCTTTGGCTCATTCACTGTTGCTCAGTTTCTAGATGGAAAAATTCCTAAAATAGTTCTAACCTCATTATACAGAACATAAATATACATTTTGTATACCTTGCATTCTGAATCCTGATAAGTCAACGGTGCAAATAACAGAAAGTATCTCTTGTATTTAAAAATTAATATATATCAAAGAAAATCCTCATATTTTTCAATACTAAAGTAAAGTTTTAAAGCACATTCAGTAAGAGTGTAATTAAGGAGTGAAATGTGTGTTGGAAAAAAATATTTATATCTTTTTCTATATTTTCTTCAGTGATTGAATGAGTTGAAAGAGAAGATTTGTGTAGATTTATGTACAGCTGAATGTAAATATGTAACCATAATTTTGATGAACCAGTTTTAATATATTTATTGCACGAATTAATAAAATGGAGATTTGTCAATGTACTTGTAAATGAAAAGTAAATAATAAATTTCTTTTATTTATTAATTTATTTAAATAAAATTTATATCAGTTAAAAAAAATCAGTTTGGTGTTTTATATTACTTTGAAAATGTTAAAAACATTTGTTGTAGATATTGGACATGCTATATTTAATCAGAAAATAGATTTATTATTTATTATTGCAATTGAAAGAAAACTTGTTTGGTTCTAAAATTGCTTTTAAATGTATGCAACATAGCATACTTAATTATTTTTTTAATTTTTAGAATTAATGATGAAAAATTTTAATAAAATTTTATTTTGTCAGCACTTGACTGCTTTTAGTTTACTTTGTAATGCTGTAAGACAGCGGCTTCAAATGGTGCAAAATCAAACCTACAAATCTTACAACAAAAATAGTTACTCTAATTATTGCAAACATTTAAAGTTCTATGTTATACTTGTATTATTTATTTTGTTTTTGCCATCTGAGATTTGGCATACATCTGTGGAGAAGTGGGGTGATGTGAGGTTGCTTCAATACTACATACGAGCTTTAATTGGGGCAGGAACATACGGAAACGACTGTGATAGGACTTCATTTAAAAATACGAGAGCATACCCTCCAACACGGTTTGGTTGTGCAATGTAGGAATTAAAACATCATACCTGCCAACCTCTGAGAAAAAAAAATCCGGAAGATCTTTTTATTTTTATTCACAAGATTTTAACGCAAAATAAAATCAGACAGGACACCTACCATCTTTGCATTTAAAAATGATATTAGTTAAGAATTTCATATCAATTGAACTTACTTTCGTTTAGTAAATATTACTTGTATTGCTTTCTTTAAAATTTTGGAAATAACATTTATTCGTACTCATCTTTAAAAAAAACGAAGCAAAAACAGCCGGAACTGAGAGAACGAGAAGATAATCGGTGGCGAAATTGTGCCCCTAGTCAGGGCGGCGCTGTCCCTATGTGCAAGGTTGACGGTGCCAGAGTCAAAAAGGCGCCGAGGTTTACCAATCAAAAATGCTCCAAATGAGTGGAAAAAAATCTCCAACCAAAAAAGTAAAATTGAACTTTTCATTATATCTAATATTGATGGTGAAATTATACTGCTCATTAAAACAAGCAATCCTCCTCGCTGTCTTTCTAAAGGGAAAAATCTACCTTGTTGTGTCCAAACATGCTATTCAAAAGCGCAATCTTTTACACTGAAAACACATGATTTTAATTTATGCATACATGAGCATTTTTCTTCATATGTGGGGCCGTGAATGCTATTTCGGTATGCCTGTAATTTCGCAATGTTAAGCATACGAAGCGCAAGAAATTTGCTATTCCCTATTTTGGTTCTTGCAGTGAATATGTAGTATAATAATTTATGCACCTCCAGAATGCTGAGTTGAATGTTTTTCAAAAATATTCTTTATTATTGAAGAAAAAAAAAAAAAAAAAAACCATCTTACCAGGAAACATCACGAGTTCAGTAATCATGAAAAAAGTTATAAATGGTCGCATTCGAAAGAGTATCTTTAGAAAAAAATTTGACCCAAATATTGTGTGCCCTCGTCCTTTTGTTTTTGAGATATGGGGGGTCAAAGTCTGTCGAAATCTTACGAAAATTCGCCAAATTTGAAGACTTGGCAAGAAATGGAAAATACCACGTGATTTCATCGCCTGCGTCTAGCAAGACTCATTTCCATTTCTGGTCATCTGCAAAGCGCGTAAACGATGTTTCGAATTAACCCTTTACTTGTGTGAGTAAAATTAAAAAGTAGCTATGAAGCCTGTGAAATGGAAACTAGAGAGCTTTATCCAGAGGAGCTACAACTTTATAACGAAATTGAACGTAGGATTCAACTTCGTAATCGTTATAATAATGCATTTCAGAATTTAAGTGCATTTCAAGTGTGTTTTACTTAACTAATTTAAGTTTGTACTCTTGTAATGAAATGTGTTGTAAGTAATTAATAATTATGTACGAGAACTAATATGAATAAGTAAAAAAAAACATGCTTATTAAAGCTTATATATTGAAAATAAAATGGACAGTTTTTGATGTTGAAAGAACATGATCATGGATTGTAGTATCCCAGCTCTTATTTATTTTTTCAAAAGTTATTATCATTCAAGAAGTTTTATTGTCTGACCACTGCTAGCGAAAATGTTTAATTTAAAATCGAAAGAAATAATAATTAAAAAAAAGAAAACAACGGATAGTAAAAGTCAAAAATTTGCACAGCAAAACTAACGATGTCGGAAATTACTTCATAACAGATTCTTATCAAAAATTTTATAGTCGACGTTCATTACAACAACCCCTGTAGTTCGAAAAAGTCTGTCACTGCAACTGAAAGTCGCTATAACGTAAATGCACATCATATTGCATGTTATTTAGTCATTTTTAGAAATACTGAAGTCACTTTTACCAATTATGTTTCGCATTAAAAGGGAATTCAAATACGAGCAAAATAAAAATTAATACAGTTTTTTTTTTTATTTGACTTGTTAGAGGGTTTACACATAACTTGAAAACGATACACATAACGAAAAACACTGAAAATAACTGACAGAAATCGTTTTTTTTAAATTTGAGAACATGGTTTGAAATCTTTAAAAATGTCGTTTTCTTCGTATTTAGATACTGTTGAAGACTTCAGATTTACGACTTTTCAAAAAAAAAAAAAAAAAGACTTTAAAGTGTGTTTACCGTTTCTCTACGGTTATCATATTTTTTTCAAAACAGTTTCATCATCGAATAAACTCTTTCAGTGGAAATATTTCACCCGCAGAAGCATAAAAGTTTTAAACATCAGTTTTTTAACAGACAGTCTTAAGAATAACAAAAAATTCCATTGTTTTTACAATAAAATAAAACAAATATTTCGGGCTGTGGCGTTTTCCCCTATACAGTTGCACGTTAATATCCCGGAACACAAGCGCCAAAAAATTTCAATGCCGCAGTCTATACCACGACACCCCGCGCCATGGTAGTCACCCGAGTAAAGAATTAATGCGATATTTCTCACGCGCTTTGGTGGTGACCAAATATGGAAGTGAAATGTCTTGTCAGATGCAGATGTTGAATTCGCGCCGTAGCTTCCATTTCTGAACAAAACTCGCTAAATTTGGCGACTTTACTAAAAATTTCGGCAATTTTTAAGACATCATATTTCGATAACGTGGTCACGAGGGCACGTAGTTTCAGTGCCATAAACATGTTTTCCAATGCTCTTTCGAATGCCACCAATTTGGAATTTTTTTGAATTTCCTTGATCGTGATGTTTCCTGGTTAGGAAAACAAAGTGATTTTGATAAGAAAAAAATAATGATGTTGAGGGAAAACTTAAGTTTCTTTCGAAAAGAAATCCTTGAATTGAAAATTTTCAGTAGTTATAGCTACTTGTTCCCCCAGTTACTCCGCCCACAGTCCTATTTCTTTTCTTTTTTCCTTAGTATTTTTCTTTTTTCTAGTTCGTCTAAAATTAAGATTGTCTTTAAAATGCTACTCCTCCGATTCTCTCCCTCTCCCGCCATCAAAAGCATTACGTAGCATCTCAAATTTTGTTTTCAAATCTTCAATTTCGCAAAATTTCCAGGGAAAGTCCTCGAAAACCAAACAACATCGCTTGAAGCTACTTTCGAAAATACCTTAAAATTGCGTTTTTGGAGCTTCAATTTCGAAAGATTGCCGACCCTAATGTTACCAAATATGGTCTTACAATTGCGTTTTTAAGACTTCAATTTCAGAAAACATTCGGGCAAGGGCCTCCGAACCGCCTTCCTTTAATATCATTAAAATTTAGGTTTTTAAAAAATGGCTTACTTAAAATTTAAGTGAAATAGCCTCTGAACTTTTTCTCCTAATATCATAGAACATTGCTCAAGTTTTTATAGCTTTAATTTTGAAAAATTTTCCAGGGAGGAGCTCCAAAATCTCCTTCCCGTAAAAATTTTCAAAGTTGCCTACAATTGCGTTTTCGGAACATCAATTTCAAAAAATTGGAGGGGAGAGGAGGAATTTATTTCTAACTGTTTTACAAAAAAAAAAAAAAAAACCGGGTAGAATCCCATCTCTTATTCTAACGCCAATAAATTCGACCTATAATCTCGTTTTAAGGCTTCAACTTCTACAAAGTTCTGTGGATCCCCTTGTACCACTTTTTCCCATAACACCACCTAAGACCGTCTAAAATTGCGTCTTTTAAAACTACAAATTTCAAAAATTTTACAAGAGAATTTATTTTCAATGTACTCCTCTAAAACTATTTTCTAGTTGCGCCACTGCTTCTGCTGTTATGTTTTGACAGGTATAACTGTTTTATTAATTATTTATCACTTAGAGATTAGATAGATGCTCACAGTGGCGTGAACTTTGCTATTTCAAACATTTTCCTTTTTCCAAAATGCATTATTAGCATATCAGAGGAGCTGCTGAACTCTAAATAATTTCGAGATATGCAGTAAAAATGTACACCATATTCCAAAACTAAATATTCACACATTATTGTTTTAATAAAATAAATGCCATACGTATTTTTTTCCATTTTATATTTGTTAACAAAATCTCTTTTAGTTGTTAACTATATTTTCCCCGAACGCCAGAGCATAAAGGCAATTAAAAGACATTTGCACGACGGTGCCGATTAGGCTTGGAGGCGCGGCCCTGCCCCTAGTTGCCCGCCGAGACACTTGCTTTGATTGGATCTCGATGAAGTCATGCGCTGTATCACTCAGTGATGTCATAATCTTGCCTCATTCTCGTGCCATTATTCTACAGCAACCTTTCCTTGGCTACTTGGCCTAAAACGCGGTGCTGCGTTCCACAAAAGTATTGTTAGTGCCAAAATTGGCGAGATACAATTTTTTTCCTACAAAATGTGAAGAATCCGGAAGATTTTGCTCATAACTGGAAAAACAGGATAAGACATGAAAATTCGCAAAACCTCCGGGGAATCCGGAAGGGTTGGCAGGTATGATGCATCTTGATACATCATCATTGCACAAACCTTACATTACAATGCATCGCAATATATTTCAAGCAGTTCAATACAAAAAAAAAAAAATGAATGAATGTATAGATTAAGAATTCATTCTTAAAAAGTAAAGAAGCAATACAACATTAAAATTATTGCTTTATAAATATCAGTTGTACTTGAAAATGGCTTGGTTAAATGTTTAAAGATAAAAGACGTATACAAAATACTTACTTATAGATAATACTAGGGTGGTGAAAAATTTTGAAGGTGAAAATTTTTTGAGTCTTACCCACCCATTTGGTTCCAATACATTAGAAAATAAGTGGGACAAAATTTTATAACATTTGAATAATATTTAGAGGTAGCTCAAAGCAGACGAAATTTACACCATTGCCGAAAAAAGTGTATTGGCAAAGGACCGAACTATAATCACAAATATGATTGCTATTTCCGTTAACAGAGATTATTTTCACTGTAAAACTGCTATTTTATGTACTGTTTCAACATTAGCTATAAAATATATTTATGCAAATGTTTTTGTTAAATGATGCAGTTTATGCAATTCTACAATTCTTGGGAGGTTGTCAAAGTGTAGCACTTTGACCTAAGCATCAATATTGGCAAAAACAATAGCACCTTTTTTACTGATACAAACAAATTAAAAAATATTCTGGAATGTTAACACCACATTATGGAATCGATTATTGGTGCCATTTTAAATAAAAAATGCATGGGGTCCTCTTCTGCACCAAAATTACTTCTCTGTAACAGATTCCAGGTCTGCTGGGAGTTGATAAGAATAAATGCATCACAAGACTATAATAAGGAAAAGGGGCTGATGTAAGGGACCATCAAAAAATTAGACTTCTACTTGAACTGAATTTCTTGAACTAATTTTATGAGTTCCGCATAAAACCCCTTCTCCTGGAATCAGATTTATTGTACCTAGAGCTATGCACCATACTCAATGAATGTTAAAAATCTTATACTGTTTTTAAATAAAAATGTTTAACCACTAGTTCACCATCACTTCAGTAGAAGATATTGGATTGCAAAGAGTATGATGTAATTGCAGAAGGTTTTTATTTTAAACCTTGGATGACAGCTTCTATACTTTAGAATGCACTATGTGATGATTTCAATTTAATGAAATATAAATTTCATAATTGCAATACGAAAATATTGAAGAAGTCATAAAATTGCATGGCTGTTTTTGACAATCAAGTGACGCTTGAATAGCAGATAATTGGTAAAGCTATTTAAAAAATGAATGAAAAAATGTTGCAAAGTACCTGAGATTATGCCCAAAAATATCATGAACTTTGAGGCTTTGTCAACTGAAAAAATGAATCTACCTGATGCATTCTATTATGCAAAACTTGGGAGATCAAACAAATCTGCGAGTTTTGGGAGAATTATTAACACAAAGCACTAAAATTTATTGAAGGAAGCCAGTCTTGCTGAAAGGAATTAATGTAAAAAGAATTTAAGGAAAAAATATTTCAATTCTTGTTGCATGTTGTCAAAAAACTGTTGCGCTTATACCGATAGCAAGAAATAGTTTGGTAGGTACTACCACAATCACAAACATAGTGATTTAAATATAATTGTATTATAATTTTCACCTTAAAAAATGCTAAAGATTTAAATTAAGTTGTATCGCTTTCTTTGCCTTTTTCTTAAATTTTGCATTTATTGCGTGAAATCAAATGTTACTAAACTTTGAGAATGTTGAGCTACTTCTTTAAAAAAAAGGGACTCAAACTTTACAATTATTATTTTTTACATAATTGAACTAAATAAGATGGTAATACCAGTAAAAACCAGAAATTTTTAAAAAAAGGGCCTTTATTGTACCATCCTAATAGATACTCTAGTACTAGCAAGAAATTAACAATGAAAAAAATCAAGAGTTAAAGCACAAGATAATCAATATTGTAGACATAGATTTTGGGATTGCAAGGTACTATTTTTCAATGCAAAGATATTTGAGCTTTCGTTTTGTTTCCACAAGCTCACATCCTTTTGCATTGAAAAAAGGAGTATCCTAGTCACCCTTATAATATGTCTGCAATTTTTTTTTGCTATTTTACTCTTTTAAAGTTGATTTTATTTTGCAGAAAAAGAAAATTGTACATAAAAAATTATTTTTGATTTGTGATCAACTTAGCAAAGTAAAACAATATATTAGTGTCTCCTACATTGGTGTGGAATCGATGCTTCAGTTTAGAGAAGAAACCAGTTTAACCCCTTCCCCCTTGCTCCTGTGAACATGCCGTACTGGGGATTCAATCTCCATTTCTCGCTCCCATGATATTGCCCTGCCGGTTGTGTGCAATAACGCAACGAAACTATTAAAACCAATTCATTTATTTTGATCGGAAACATTTTATTTTTCTCTTTATACATTAGATGGCAGCACCAGTCCATTTTAAATGTAATTACAGAGATGGAAAAAAGGAAATTTGGTACTAACTTACCAGATTGTGATGTTGGCCTCTGCATCTCAAGCTTTGAAATTCACAACACAAGAAAAATTTACTTATCTTTACTTATATTGCACAAAAAATTGATAAAATTCTTTTTAAATGTTTTAAAGACTTGCTTCTTAAATTTTCGCTGCTTGCTTGTTGACTTTTCATAAAATTTTAAATTTTTTTAAAATTTCAATCTAAAAAATATTGAAAATGAAAAATTGAATGCACATGTTGTTCATACACTTATTTTTATGTCATTTTCTTAAATAAAAAAAATAGACACTTTTATGACTGTTTTCTTGAAAATTATCCGATCCTTAAGGGTTAATGATGTTGGACTTACACTGATGTTTCGTAATGCATTGCCGAGTCCTACAGCATTGGCCATCCACAGAATGCAGCATATTCTCCCCAAAAAGGCAGTAGCCAATGCATTCTTGACAGATATTAGTTCGAAAAACCCAATCAAAACTAAAGTGTAAATAAAAGTCTACAGAAAGCTAAGAAAAATTGATTGGCAATCATTGTTTTATTACAAAAATATACAAGTATTTAAGCAAGATTTCTTAACCTTCACAAGATTTCATCTGTAACCTTTTTATTTGCTGATACTGAATCTCTCGACCGTAAGAAATATTCTAAAGCATACAAAAATAAAGGAAACATTAATATATTGCAATAACTCAACATTATACAATGAGAATTAACAAAACACAGGATTTGGACATGTACATTGTTTGACCACATCATAGAAATACTTTTCTCCAAGAACTCCTTACCTTTTACTTTGAATTCTTAGGATTATCAAAGAGCATAGACCTTCCCATGCTGGGAGCATGGGGTTATAGGTGGCTTCTACAAGGGGGTGGGGAGGCAATTGTCCCCTCACTCCCAAAAGGAAAGGGGCTTTGCCCCCTCACTTTTCAGAGTTAAAAATTAATGATCGATAGAAAGATGATTTATTTCACAAAAAAATTAAAAATTCCAAATACTAGATGAACTTTTCTCATATTATTTCATAAGAATGGAACTTTTAATTGGAAGGGTGGAAATCTACAATTGTGATCCATCCTGATTTTCTAGCCACATTTTAAAGAAGTCGCTTAGCAAGGACGGATCCAGAAAGTATTCAAGGAGGGGGCGATTGATTTCAGATACTTACTCTTTTTAAAATTCCCAAAGCACAGTAACATCATAGAAGATCGTCTCAAATTACTTTTTTTTTTTTTTTTTTGAACTTCCATTTATAAAACATTTTGGAAGAGTGTATCCATCCTTCACTTTGACGTCATCAAAGGAAAGAAGAAAGAAACTATCAAAATCAAAAGCAAAAAACAAGCTATAGCTGCTTTTCTGGGACTTCAATATTAAAAAACTTTCCAGGAAAAGCCAATGAACCCCATCTAATCTCACCTAAGATTGTCTAAAATTGAGTTTTGAAAACTTCGAAAAACATCATGTACAAAGTTCCGATCCTTATCACTGAAGTGTTACTAGATGTGGTACAATTGCGCTTTAAAGACTACAACTCTGGAAAAATTGAAAGGGAGAGCCCTCGTTATCGTAACATTTTTAAAGATCGTCTAAAATTACGTTTTTGAAACTTAAGCAGAAAATATTCCTCGAAAGAGTCCCTGCATCTTAGCTCAAGGAGGAGGCGATTGTCCCTCCCTTGTATCTGTCCTTGTCGCTTAGCCAGTAATGTGAAAATCCAATAATATGTAGTTCAATTATATACACACACACACACATATATATATATATATATGTAAGAACCGCCGCTCGGTTCTTATTACGAATCTTGATTTCCTCAAGTTGCAGTGTTGTGCCGTGATAATCTACCACGTAGGAAGAGGACAAAGCTACATTTACAATATCTTTATTTTTACATAGAATATACCAGCAGGAACTTCTCTTAACTAACCCCCTTGTTTAGTTGTGCCACGATTTTTATATAGGGAATACCATTAAAAGTTTACGAAATAATCATCCCTCGATCACGTGATCTCACGTGATCTATATAGGAGGAGCAGATTACAATAACGAAATATTATTGGCCTTTGCACCGCAGACAGAGGCTGGCTTAAGTGTGGAGGGAAAAAAAGTGTCTGATAGGTACTTTAAGGGAAAACACATCTGAGCCTAGAACATAACCATATATGGTATGAGAAGCATTTAAGTGTGTAATAAATAATGTCTGTGACTCATAAGCGCTGACATATAAGTGAACAGAACTTAATATGGAAAAGGCCTAGCAAAGGATTTTTCATATTACATCTCTACATAGTATAAAATGAAGTGTCCAAAAAGTGTCTTTGTTTGAACTCGCAAAACTCGAGAACTACCCGGCCGATTTCGCTGAAATTTTCACTATTTGTTCCTTTAAGTCCTGAGAAGGTTTGCAGACCAGTTTGAAAACAATTCGATGAATAGTTCTTTTTTTATTCCAATTTAGGCCCAATTTTCACATAAATTCCCGAATATGGGGGTGAAAAATTACTCGCAATTAGTAATATTATATATCGTTGGAAAGGGATGAATTTTCCGCGTTCTACGCAATTTGTCCCAATGCTCTAATTTAATTGCGGCGGCAGTTATTTACGTTTTTAGCTCGAATTTGTTTAGGCTTAGCTGAAATTTAGGCACTACTTTCTTCATTTAATTTATCAATAAAAAGTGAAGGAATTGTCCTATAGTTTTCTTTTTGACACCATTGAAAAAAGCTACCTTTTTTACTCCAGATCTAACTTGACCTATGGTCGGAAGTTTAACCCTCTATCTCCATTAGAAAAAAAGTTACAAGCGAATGAAATGAAGTTCAAAAATCTGTTCTCTATTCAAGTTTTTAACCATTTTATTTTGCGTTTCCACGGTAACGCTTTTTGAATCCATTATTTGCATCTTTCTCATTTTCAATTCTGAAACTTATTTTATTTTGTGTTTCCATGGTTATGCTTTTTAAATCCTTCTCATTTTATTTTAATTTCTTAAAAGTATTTTAATATCTGTCGTCATTGTTTCGAGGGGAAATTTTGCATGATGATTTTTTTTTCTTTTATTTATGCCTGATTGTTGAATATACGTCACTTGACACAATTTTTGTTTTCAAAATAGACCAGGCAAAGCCGGGCAACGCAGCTAGTATATATATAAATCAACTTTTAGAATGCCCATCCCCAAACCTCAACACTTCTTTTGATCTTCCCCTTTTTTAGAGCACCAGTCACCTATGTGAGGAGTATTTGCTTGGAAAATAAAGGCTATAACCACTAGGCCCCATGGGACAGTTTTGACAATCTCTCAATGGTGCAGGGAGTTTGGGGTGTTGGGAGAACAGTTTCAGTATGATTAGTTGCAAGCGGTTTGTATACAATATTGCAAAACAGACTGATATTCTGCAATGAACAAGATACTTGGTTCAAGATAACCCAATAGCACAGTGGCAGTGGAGGAGTGAAGGAAAAAATAAAATGGAATTTTTAAGACAGTCAAAATAAAGTTCAAATAATATACTTATTTGACAGCATTATTTCTTTATTGTAAATTGGCTACTTCAATTTAAACATTATCATGAAGAAACTTGAATTTTTCTTGTTTCTCGAAAAACTAGCAAAATTACTCAGCATTGCTTGGGAGTGTGCACACAAAAATCTTTAATATTTTAAAAACAAATTTTGATAATCTTTAATTATTGTGAGAAACAAAAAATAACAGCTATTCATTTGATTTTTCAATTGAGAAAACCTGGAAAACTATCTCGCTGAGATTGTTGCAATTCAAGCTATATTTCTGCCCATACAATTAAAACAGAATTGATAAGGAACAAAACATATTTGTTAGAAACAAAAATATAAAAAGTTGAAATATATACAAAATTACCATTTTTTTTAAAATACAAAATTAAAGTTTGCCAGTTTTCTGTTTATATTTTAACACAGTATCCGTCCTTCCCCATACGACCATTAAACCACAAACTTAAAAATAAATGTTACTTTGTTTAGCAACTTAGAAAGCTGCCAAAAGTTTATGAAGAAAATGAACACCTGTAACAAACAGTACAGTGAGCGTCGGATGTTTCAATCAGTGGTTAATTGAATCGGCCACTTTAATGAATCAAATCCAGAATAGAACTAAATACAGTTTTAACATTGTAGGATATTTGAATCGAAGATGCAACTTAAATGAATCAAGAGTATGTGACTAACCATTTTGGACAAAGATGTGGAGTATCCGAGGTTTTTTTTTTTAACCTTTAGCTCCTTTTAATGAAATCTTTTCTTTTTTTGTAAATATTGTAACAGTAACACACTTCTAGACAGATTTCTTAGGAAAAGTTAAAAAACAAAGAAGGAAAAACCAGTAAGATGGAGAGAGACATGGTGTTGATGCGATCTCTGCGCTCTAGGTTTTATCATCAATAGTAATAATGATGGAGCAACAAGGTGTGAATTCTAATGCATATAGTTGGTTCATTACGTTGAATAAAGAATGCCTAAGTTAATTACCACCTTTTTTTAGCAATCAACAGCAGATACAGTTTTCAAAGCAGATAAATTAAAAGTTGAATTTTGTAATTGCTTTATCATAATGTTTTATGATAAATTTCTTTAAATAAACAACAAATCAAAATTTTGGGGGAACTGAGTGCTTTTAATGATATTTTATCTTGTTTGATGAAGAATTAAGTAAAGTTTTCTTAACTGTATGTAAAATTCCACATTGAAAAATAAAAAATTATACATTTTTGCTACATTGGATCAACTACTTAATTGAATCCAAACTGTTTGAAACAAACATGATTCAAATAAGCGGCCACTGCACTAGTTACGCTATTGAGCTAGGGCAAGGGTTGCCAACCTTTGCTCGGTTCAGCTATTTAGAAAGCTGTCAAAAAGTTCAAGAAAGCAAATGCCTGTAACAAACAGTATACCAGCTATGCATTTCATCTAAGGCAAGGATTGTCAACCTTTATTCTGTTCAGCTATTCAGAAAACTGCCAAAAAGTTCAAGAAGAAAGCAAATGCCTGTAACAAACAGTATACTAGCTATGCAATTGAGCTAAGGCAAGGGTTGCCAACCTTTCTGAACTTGATAGCCTTTTTTTTTTTTTTTTCTAAATTTGAAGTAAATATATTTTTCTTTAAAGGCAAATATTAGTAACACTTTGCTAATGTTAATAAAAGTAATGTAATTATTATCTGCTGTGAAACATCTATTTACTGTGAAACCAAAACATTTATTTTATGTAGGAACATATAATTAAATATCTAAAAGAAAATGGATCAACTATTTTTAAAACTACTTAAATCAAATGTAATATATAAGTTAGTGGATGGTTTAACTTTGCTAAAAAATACGGTACTATGTAAAAAGTAATAGGAGTTCAAGTAATTGTGAGATCGTTAGGATTTACAACAGGCACCAAGTTGCACGAGTTCACATTTACTTTTCGAAATTGCTTTCGTAAACCTAAATTTAAATGACTTGGGAGCAGCAACTGAGTAATAAAGAATTGCTTTTAAACAAATGGAATGAGTTCAATGAAGTACACATGGAATAACTTTGAAGAAACCTCTTTTAACGGAATTCTTATTCAATTCTAATTTACAAATAAAAATAATCAAAAACTTACGTTTGTTTTCATTAAACAGGGTTTTTTTTCTTCGCTTAAGAGGCATTTTGCTTTTTTCAGTTACATTCTCTGGTGCAGGTCTTTTTCTTGCACAGACGAAATCATCGCTACTTGTGTCAGAATCATTATCACAAGAATAAATGTGAAACTTAGAAGGCTTTAAAATGGATGCTTTTCCCCAGTCTCCTACACTTGGTGCCAAGTTTTGCTGTGAGTTTTTCTTAGATTTTTCACTGTGAGTCGACTCCAATGAACTGCTTGAATCAGAGCTATCTGGACTATGAAAATCAGAGCCATCAGTTGTAAAACCATCTGCACTGATACGAGGGCAGTCAGTCTGATTTGCGCTGTTTGAAGCACAGTTGACATTATTTTCTCCAGTTTCTTTGATTATTTCTGGATTGGATATGATGCTTTCCCCAATTTTTGGATTGTTCAATGTATTCCCATTATTTACTCGAGTTTCTTCAAAAGATTCATTATCGATTCCATGATTCATTTCGGACTGGTTAGGATATGACTTTCTATGATCCGATGTAATACCATCAAAAAACTTGTTTGTTGGCTGTCTTGGAGGCATTGGAAAATCCACACAAGCACCTTTTTGACGCTGATTTAAAACAGCCATTTTATCTTTTTGGAATGATGAAACTTCACTTTCTGCAAGGCGTTCACCAAGATTCACTCGAAACTGCGACGCAGGATGTATGACAAAATCTTTTGTTGAATAAGTATTTAGAATCTTTATTTTTAATTCAGGCGAATATGTAAAATTCCGATTACTACGAAAAGACTCTGGGGCTTTGGCTCTATCGTGTTCTTGACAGTTACTATTGAGAGAGTTTCGTTGAAATATAAGTTTTCTTGCGACCACATTGTTGAAAAAAACATTATGTGGTTTAGAATTGCATTTAGTTTTTCTATTGGCATCTTGGGATAAGGTAGTTGATCTATGTGATACAATTTTTGAGTTATCTTTATTATGGGCACCATTAAGTAGATTTTGATTAAAGGTAAAATTTTTAGAGTTGGAAATATTATTTTCCAGATGAAATGTAGACGACATAACATCTGCTATATTTGGCATGTTAGCATTTTCTCTCATCAAAAATATATTTTCTTCTGCGTTGTTTTCGACTGAACTGCCTGATAAGTTCTTGTTGCTGGAGTCTTTATCAGAACTAGTGTTCATATTACCTCCAATTAACAAATTAGAGGAAGCAGCAATGTCTTTACCTGTGTCAGAATCAACATAAACTATATTATACACATTTATTAGTCTATTATGAGCATGCATCATTTGATTGAGATGACCTGCATCATCAGAAACAGAGGGAGAAATGTTTGTACTTTCATTACATCCATTTTCTTTTCTACAATTATACTCTTCTTCTAGTTCTGCAAATGAGTGAGAATTATTCGTTTTGGACATTTTATTTTCGTTTTGGAAGCGATAACTACTGCTTTGAAGGCACCTTTGACTTGCATGAATATTACTTTCAAGCTTATTAATATCAGCAATGATGTCATCAATGCTAGTAAGGGGTGTTTTTGAAATGTTATAATGATTTATAATAGTGCTATTTTTATCCTTTGAGTTATTTTTAGGTTTGCTGTGTGATTTTTTAGAACAGCGTTTACGTTTGTCGAGAGGAATTTTTCTTTTACAACTAGAGGACTTTTTGTCATGACCAGGAACTAATTCTGGATCAAAATCTGTGCTGGTAAGTTCACATGTAAGACAAGAAGTATCTTCAGTGGACACACCAGGAGTAGGTGTTAAATGTTGAAAATGTTCTTGCGAAACATACGTTTTCTTTCCCTCTACAGCAGGGGTAGAATGATTCAAAGGGTGAATACTTTTGTTTAAACAAAGTGGGTGTTGCGAGTGAATACCAGTATTAGTCCCAAGAATTTGTGTTTTAGAATTTAACATTCTTCTACCAACATGAAGTTCATTTGTAGACTGATTTTTATTGCCACGGTTTATTATTGGAAGAATTTCAGTAACATCAGTATCACTGGACTGAGAGCTTCTGCTAATGGCATTATTAATCTTGCCAAGTATCTTTTTTTGCTTTATGGTGGTAATATTACTTTCAACAAGATGCTTTTGGGAAGCATCAAACTGAGTATTTGTACTTAAGTTTGAATTTCTTTCAATTTCAGAAGGCAGTAAATGTTCATGAATAGCTTTGTTTGAATACAGACCACCTGTTCCATTTAACAGACGGTAGGAAACACCTTGGCTGGGAGGTATCATACAATTGGAATCTTCAATTTCTGGCAAACATTCATTCATTTGGAAGTTTTCACTTAATTTGATTTGTGATAAGATGTTTTCCACAGCATTAGAATTATAAGGTTCATTCTATAAAAGTCAAAAAAGTTAGAATTATTAAACACATATAACACTGGAGTAACGTCAGAATATAAATGTAGAATCAAAAGTTAAAATTTCATAAATATAACTAGAATTAATTCTATTTTTCAATTGATCTTTAATATCCAATTATTATTAACAGAAAAATATTAATTTGCATAAATTTAGGAATACAAGAATACAAAATGTGGCAAAAAAAGAAAGGAAAAGTACAAAACAATTAACAAAAATCTATTGGCTGGAGTTTTACTAGAGCTGAATTAATTAAAATCATTTTGGATTGATTGTAATTATTAATTGTAGTTACATGCATAAAACTTCCTAATAAAAATTATAGGCTACAGTAGTTTACACCCTTTTTAAAAAAGCTACGTACAAATAGGGTAACGGCACCAGTAACAGACAAGGGTCCAGTAACAGACAGTCATAAATTAGGACTTGAATACTAAGAATTTTAGGAAGGTTAAACTGATGTTGCTGTGGCCCATGAATATGGTGCAACCATCTAGCGTTATCAGAATGAATTTTATGAGCCAGTTGGTATTTACAAGGCAGTGGTGGAAGGTTATGAACAGCCACCATGAGGTCAGCTGGTGTTTCAAGTTCATTTGAATTTAACAAGGCTTTAGTTCTAAAATTAAAGACCTTTTGCACATTTTGAAGAGGAAAAAGGAATTTTGTCCAAGACTCATCCCATCTGTTACTGGGGGTATCATCAGATTTTTCGGTGTCTCTTACTGGGGGTTGGACCTTTTTCAAAATTGAGCCTATAAAAATAGAATTAACTAATTCAGCGGATCCGGAAGCTGCCAAACACTAGATGAGATGTAGTTACATGAGAGAAAAATGGTTTCAAAAGTCTAAATACGTTAAAAGACTAGGAAAATTGAGTTAACCTGAGAGCAAAGTCTTAAGCATGACTGTTACTCTGGTGCCGCTACCCTATATATTTTGATGTTCAACTCAATGCGCATACATTTTCCTACAATTAAAAATCAGACATAGCTTTGGATTAAAAAGGTGGGTTCTACCAAACCCTTGTTAAAATTTTATGAATTCGGCAGCCGATTTCTTTTTTTAAGTATGAGGACGGAGTAGACTGATACCTAATACATAACAAATAAAAGGTACTGAAAGGAGTGATGGATGTAGAGCAAATTTTGTACAATTTAAACTGAAAAAAAAAAAAAAAAAACAAGCATAACATTTATACAAGGCATAATGATAAAGCAGTTTTCTATTTGGTTTGATCTCACTAAAGCAATTTTGAAATTTCTAATGAAAATATCTTTTTAAACTTTAAACTAGATATCTTTATTTTCAAGTAAAACTAAACTGATTTCATTATGATTAAAACAAAATGAAAAAATTTTGAGCATATACTGTCTGTTCTCAAACGCGCTAGCGAACGATTTCACTTTAAAAAGGGGCAATTGGTTTATAATGAGCACTTTCCGAAGTTCTCAATTTCACGAATGGACTCGTTATCTCTTCAACTTTTTTGCTGTTATTTTAAATTTGCAATTTGCATCCTTCTACTTTATTTAATACACTTCAAAACATCTCTATCAATTTCTACTTGTCTCCTATCATTTTTATTTTGATGAAATTCGAGAAGACCTGATGCATGCGAAAACTCGGGGACAGTTTTGCCTAAGAAAATCAGATGGTACTTTTGTCCTTATGCGTATTATTGTTTGTTTCCATTTCAATGCATAGGAACTAAACATTATTTCAAATCTTCATTATACCCCAAATAATAAAGCTTCTTAAAATAGGTTAAATACATTTAAGAATATTTTAAATTATGTTCATGGAAAAATTAAAAGTACAGTCTGACCACCACATGGAAAGTAAAACATCTGGTTCAAAGGTAGAAATTGGGGAGTAGTTTGTTTGTTACAGATGTTCCCTCAACTATTTAGATGCAGTTTTGTAAAAATGACAACTTTTTCACAGCAATATTTTTTGAAATTTGAATTATACTCGATCCAGATTCTCACTACAAAAATTGATTTATATTTTTACAACATAATTTTGAGCTCACTATTTTGCTTTTACATTTCCAGATGAAATGATAATATTTCATCTTCTTTTTCTTGTTTCCATTGAAAATTTTTTTTTGTTTCCCCTCATTTTCAACTTAGGGATTTGCAGGATTGCAATAAATTAATAAGGTACTAGTGATATTATAACACGTGTGCATTAAAGTCCCATCAATATTTTCCCTTCTCCCTTGCGAGATTCATTCAGAAGGAATCATCTTAACTTGGCTGCTTACACCAAATTCTATGTCTTTCGTAGTTATACTAATTAGGGACGAGGAATAACAACAAATAGTCATACTAGGTATGCCACTGGTACAAGGCAAATCTTAAAAAAAAAATCTAATTTGCATTATGAATTAAAACCTACCTCACTGATTGACAATGCATTTGCATCGTTTTCAGAACATGAAGCATTGATTTGGTTTTCTTCATGCAAAATATTATTTCCAGCAGTCATAAAATATTCATTAGAATTCATAATTAGCTCATCAGTTTGGCAACTTTTTTCGTCAAACTGCTTTTCTACTGTTTGTATTGCTTCTGATGCCTTTTCACAGTTTGTAGAACATGAAGCATCACAAAGGTTTCTTTCATCTAAAAGGTAATTTTCAACTGTGGTAAAATAGTCATTGGAATTCATTATTAATTTATCAGCTTGGCAATCCTTTCCTTCAGATTGTATTAAATCAGCAACTGTTGCCATGCCAACAGTACAGGAAGTATCATCTGCATTATTCTCAAGTGATTCTGGAACTAGAACTGGCATACTTTTAGGAATTTCAGTCACAGATTCATTTTGTCTATCATCCAATTCAGAAATAATAGTCGGCATATTTATGGACATTTCAGATTCATTTCTTCTATCATTTGTAACAGCTTGGGTAAAATGACAGGATTCCTGAAGGCAGAGCAATTCTGTTTCATTTATTACATCTAATGAGCTACCAAGATCATTTTCATATTGGCCAAAACTATCCACAGTGGATAGATTTAACTGGCATGGAGCTTTTGAAGAGGATAACTCTGATTCATTAATATCATTGATGGAATTCACAGTTTCAGCACTCTCAACAAAGGAAGGTTTATTATTATCAAGCACAGATAGGTTCAATTTACATATGCCTTCCGAAGTAGACAATTCTGGTTTGTCCACACCATTGCTAAGTGCAGAAGATGGCTCGCTGTTAATGACAGTACATTGGTTGAGTTGACATTCTTCTTTTGAAAGTGATGGTTCTAACTTCTTCATACTGTCACATTCCATAGAATTTTGGTCTTCATTTTCACAATCAGAGGCAATCTGTAAAAGTTCAAGAAAGAGTAAATAAATAAAAGTTAAAGAAATAAAATAGATATTTCAAACTAAGAAAAGAAATTAAAGCATTGGTCAGACATGAATTGGTTAAACTATATTAATTACAGCAATCATATACACACTTCCTTACACACTCAGAAAAAAATGTAATCTAGATTTTTTTCTCACATTGCTCTTTCGACTTAAGAAACTATTTAAATGTGCAAAATAATTAACTTTAATGCATTTATTAATGATAGTAGCCTCTTTTTTTTTTACAAGTTAATGATTTATAAAATAATTTCCCATGATAAAAGATAAAAGCAATATGTTTAAGAAAAAGGAAGAGTTAAATGAAAACAAAAAAAATATTTTTAGTAAACAAAAATTTTTATTCAAAGACTAAAACGTGTTACATCAAAGACTAAAATGTGAGTTTTACAGTCATAAGTGTACAGTGTACATATATCATTAGGGCCTGGCAAAATTTAAATAATACCATCTTCCAGTGGCAAAAGATTTGTAATTCAAAATAGATTTTTTTTAAACTCATTTTATGAGTCAGGTTTAGTTTTTCTTTCAAGTGAAGCTAAATTTATTCCAATTTAGTGTAAAATTTATTATTATTATTTTTTTGGTTTGGGGGGAGGGCGGGAGGGGGGGATCGTTGCCTGAAATATTTTGTGTGGATTAATGTAAAAAAAAAACACACTCAAAATGTAAATTGGTTTCAAACTGCCAGTTAAAAATATATACTTTTTGAATTAAAGGAGGTGTTAACACCTCTGCGAGCGTCCCTGAGCAATAAGGAGTAATGCTTTTGGTCTTGGCTCTTGGCTTCGCCAAGCGACCCTAAAGCTCTGTAAGAGGGGAGCATGGAAAACCACCAATAGTTAGATGCTCTTCGAATGTTAGCGGATGCAGCCATAGGGCTTTCGCTCTCAATATTTGCTTACAAAGATACAAGCATATCCTATTCTTGTTATTATTTTTATACCTAACTTGTAAATAAATTAAATTGTTTGTTTTCATCAACAACTCATCAATGCAGTCCAATATCATGCACATACAGTCCACTGCCAGAAAGATAGTTTCCCCCCTGAGCCAGGGGGTTTCAAGAGGCATTAGTAATCTAAACTTTTTTGGCCCAACCAGGGAACCACACAAATAGTGTAAAAATGCAATAAGTTCAAATAGGTATCAATCAAAAGAGCATCTTGAGACATTTTCTTTATGCAAAAATTATTTGCCCTTGCGTCCGTTATAGAGATATAGGGTCTTTAATTCTGCGGAAATTTTACGAAAAGCACCAAATATAAAGACTTGGGGCAAAATCGTAAGCACCATGCAACTGTACCGCCTGCATTAGCACAACACCCATCAGTAAAGTGTGTGAAAAATAATTCCATTTCTCACTGAAACTTGAAGACTTTTAACCTTTGCAGACTTTTAGACCTCATACTTAGAGGGCGGTGACATGAGGGCAAATAATTTATGTTTCCAAAAACATTTTACTATGCCCTTTTGATTGCTGTTTCTTAAAATATTTTTCATTATTACACTATCCTATAGTTTCCTGATAAGAAAATTTCATCAACCATGACATCCCAAATATTTTTTCCAACTGCAAAACAGTATGCATTAATTCATGAAACATTGATAGAAAAAAAAAATTTAAATGCATGAATTAATGTATCAATGAATACAATTTCTTAGAATTGAATTGGATCTTTGTTAGAATACATTGGATCATTGCTGCCGTAATATACTGAGTTTTGTACAAAACAAGATTTATATATATATATATATTGGTATTAGGATGTCACACACTGTCAGCCCAGCTTTAATGGGTAATGGATAAATGAATACCCACTTTCAGGAAGAAAATATTCCAGAACCAAGTATTTCCCCATAAACGCATTGTTAAAAATCTGAATTTGATCAAATTATTTCCCTCACTAGCGCAGTCAGAAAAACCTTCTAGAAGGGGGTTTTTTGATTAAAAAACCTTTCTGGAGAGTCTTTTTTGATTAAAAATAAATTTTGGAGGTGTTTTTTTGATCAAAAATACCTTCTGGAGGGGTTTCTTGATCAAAAAATTCCTTTCATATATTTCAACTACTGTATAAGAATACGCATTTATGCTAAAACCAATGCCCCTGGGGGGTGTTTTTACAACCCTTCCTTCACTGCACCACTATTTTCCCTGGATAATCTAATAAGACTGGTCTGCTTTTAAACGTTTTTGCTAAGATACATTTTGAATAAATTATAAAATAATAATGATATAAGAACAAACAACATGAAAAGGGCAAAATTGAAAGATTTTTTTTTTTAATGGACAATATTGGAAGCACTAAGTAAATGATTCCATAAGGAATGTAAAAATGATTCCTTCCCTAGTAAACACAACAGTCAAAATAGTCCTTGACAGGGAATAATTGAAAAGCTAAGTGCTCTTTATAGTTGGGAAAAGGAGATGCAAAAGTGTTCCTAAAATACTTTTAGCAAGCAATCCCCAATAATTGACTTTTTCAAGAAGTAATGCAGGGAAGAGCCAAAAAACATTTAAAAATAATATTCATTGTTTTTTTTGAAATAGCTAATGACTTATTATTACACTAGCTTCACTTATTTTTTAGACAGTTTGATAATATAAATACCAAGGTGACCAGCAACAGGCTCTTCGCCTAGCTAGGCTGATCCTAGTCAATTTATCAGTCTCCAGTGGAGATTAACGACCTTCTTAAAGCGATCTACCCTCTTGCTCATTCAGCCTCTTCCGGTAAGCTGCTCCAGATGTCCACAACCATACTAAAGTTGTAGTTTTTTCTAATTTTCAGGTTAGCTTGAGATTTGAATAGCTTAAAACCAGTGGTTGGAAGTAGCGCGCTACAAGTAGCGACGCTACTGTAGTAGCTACATTTTTTAGTAGTTTGTAGTGTAGCGCACTACTTTCTTAAAAAAGTAGAGTAGCGAGTAGTTCGATACAAAAAAAAGTAGTTTGTAGCGATTTCTGGAAACTACTTTTAAATAAATTTTCAAAAAAAAAAAGAAAAAAAGAAAGAAAGAAAAGATGTTTCAAGCGAATCTGACGGGTGCAAGTTTTACGCAAATATAACTTGCACCAATCAAATTTGTAAGACTCTGAAAAATTCAAGCTGACCTCAAACATATTATCTTGGTGCCATACGTTCCATCTATTGACGCCGTTAGTTTGTTTGGCATCGAAATTTTCACGTTTCCCAAATATTCACCTTGAATAGAGCATGGCTTAGAAAGAAAAGAAAAAGCGATAACTGCCAATTTAGTACCGTGTTTGTGTTTTCTGACAGAGGGGTGGGGGACGGGGGTCAAAAAGGTATCTACACAATTTTTCAAGAACATACCTGTAATTTTTGACATTTAAAAACATCCCTCTAACTCTTTCAACCCATTTCTTAACTTCATTTTACCGAATTTAAATATAGAGAACTGAAATCCTACTGTATTAAAAAAATAAATAAATAATAATAATAAACTGTGTTATTGAATAAAAGTACTATTAGGGTGCACAAACTCAATGGTAGGAGAATGGCATAAAGTGAAACAGTACGTATAGTATGTAGCTATAATAAAATGCAACATTACAATAGTACTGTACAGTGGATACAGTAATTATATTCTACACACTCTTTAGTTGTTCAAGCATGTCGAAAATCTTTACATTTCTTTAGTTGTCAGAAACTTTCTACTTTCCCTTCAATTTTTGAATTTCAGATAAACTTATGGGAAATTATGTATCATCAACTTCATATTTAGAACGTGAATGCTAAAGGGAAAGTTTATTCACGGAACTAATATTAAGTGTAAAGAATAAATACCTTTGTGCTGAAAAATTAAAAAGTCAGTAATCCAACGTTATTAAGCACAAAACTTGCAAATGATTGCAGACACGTGTTTCGGTGTTACAAGGAACACCTTTTTCAATGCAAAGAAGTGTGAGCTTTTGGATGAAAAGTCATCAATTTGAGCTTTTCTCGGATGACTTTTCATCCAAAAGCTCACACTTCTTTGCATTGAAAAAGGTGTTCCTTGTAATACCGAAACACGTGTCTGCAATCATTTGCAAGTTTTGTGCTTAATAACGTTGGATTACTGACTTTTTAATATTAAGTGTGTTGCGGGTGAGGAATTTGCGTTAGTTCCGAAATTCGTTACTCGAGAAAAACTCAGCATAAATCGATTCGCGTTACCGCGCGAGTTCATTGTAGTTTAAAATTGTACATGGAAGAGAAGTAAGCTTTCATTTCATATTTCGAATATTTATTAATATTCGATTATAAATACTAGTACCTTTTTTTTTTACTGATTGAGTGCGTTGATATATTAACCTAATAAAAGTCAATTATTGCATATTTTAGTTTTTGAGGCTTTCGGTAAAATTGAAAAATGCTTTTATTTCATTTTATCAGTGGCATAAGAAGGGAGATAGTGTCCGGGTCCGGACCACTAACTTGATGCTCAAAACCAATTAAATAGTTCCTACAAAAAATATAAGTTCCCTATAAAATTAACTCCTATAATGATAATTAAATTTTGTTTACAAAATGTTTTTCATTATCTAAAATCAATTTTATGAATATGTATGTCTGTGTAAAATTTAAATTAAATTATGACTGCATCTATTTACATTTTCAAGTAACCAAGTTGCACTTCTTGAATTAAATATTCACTGTAAGGAATGGATTAAAAATTTGAAGGTTGAATTCTTTCAACTTTTAATCCTTTCCTGAAGCGGATACAATAAAACCTGTGAAATTGACCACCTGTCCAAGTTGACCGCTTTTTTCAGGCACGGAATTAGCCCTTATCGTATAAATCAACCTCTCTAAGTTGACCACCTGTTTAAGTTGACCACTAAAGTAGTGCACCGCGAGTGGCCAACTTACACAGGTTTTACTGTATTCCTAAAAATCGTAAAAAATGCTTCGAATGACAAATTGGCTAATTAAAGGAAGGAAAAAATAAATAATTCTTAGTAAAATTCCATGTTCAAATGATCCAATATATTAGTCTAAACCACTTTTTGAATTCTTTTTGTTCAATCCTCAAACGGTGTGTATGTGTATGTTTTTATTTATTTATTTGTTAAAAAGTAGCGAAGTAGCGACTACATTTCAAAAGTAGTTTGTAGTTGCTACATTTTGAAAAAAGTAGTTGTAGTTGTAGTTAACTGCATTTTTCATAAAGTAGTTGTAGTTGTAGTTCGCTACAAAAAAAATGTAGTTTTTCCAACCACTGCTTAAAACAATAACCCCTCGTCCTGCTTTCCATGCAAGAATTCAACCATCAACATCTTTCATTTTGATAAATTTAAACCACTTAACCATGAGGACTGCCCCCTTACTTTGACTCTCCTTTGCTTGAGACTATACACATAAAGTCTTTTAAGTCTGATATCATAATCTAAATCTCATAGTCCCCTTATTAGCCTTCCGTTGAACCCATTCTAAAACAAATATACCTTTCTTGAAATAAGGAGACCAAAATCAAACAGCATACCCCAAATAAGATAAATCACATTTGATATTCATTTACCTGTTTTTTTCCTTTGTCTTGATCAAGATCTAACCGTTCAGATTTTGTTTCCTTTCTAGAATCAGAAATTTCATGTTTGATTTTATTGTTTGAAAGCATTTTTAGTTTGGCTTTGCTGCTTTTTCTTGTTTTACGTGTACTTTCTTTTTTGTCACTTTTGGAAAGCTTTTCTTTCTTATGCAGTTTAGCTTTTTTTCTTTTTCTTTTTGGAAGATCATCTGAAGCAGTTTTGCTTTTCATTTTTGAAGATTTACCTTTGGGTTTAACTTTTTTGTTAACATCCTTTTTACACTTTTTTTCACTTCTCTTATTTTGACCTTTGCTCTTAGAAATTTTCCTGCCTTTTGCAGTTTGAATGTTAGTGATAGATGAACTCAACAGATTTGTTTTAATATTTTGTAATTTTTCCATCCAAGCTAAATGTTCTTCACTTAATACAGCCTATTAAGAAAATAAAAATATGCTTATAAAACAGGTATTTTTGATCAAAACATAGCAAAAACAAGAGAAAAATGTTTGGGTCAGGGGAAAAGACATTTTCAAACTATTATTAATTTTAGTTCAGATTTCTGTAATCTTAAGGCGTTCTTCTGGAATTTTCAATAAATCCCAGACACATTAAACACTTTTTTTTTTACTTCCTTGAATTAAGTAAAAGAAATATTATATTCAAATCAAAAATTTTCACTCCAGTTTGAACATAAATTTTCTATCAAGCATGTACTACAATTTATAGATAGCTGTTAAAACAAAATAACTAAGTCTAATATATCTTTAACTTTATTCACAGTTTAGACAAAATTAATTAAGTTTTTACAATATTTAACAGTAAAGAGTGCAACTCTTATTGTTGACCCTACAAAAATATTTGCCTTTCATGGAATGACATCTTTCAGGAATTACCAGTGGCAGATTAAAGCCCTTTGTTGTTATTTTTAAAGTAAGCATTTTTGCAAAACAGGCATTCATTAACTATTATTGTTTCTGACATTCTTCATTTATGAAGACACCATGTAGCTTTCCCATGAGAAGACTTTAAACTCGTTAAGCTTTGCAAAAATGATTTTTTTTTTAAAA
Source organism: Uloborus diversus (assembly GCF_026930045.1). Classification (NCBI taxonomy): domain Eukaryota; kingdom Metazoa; phylum Arthropoda; class Arachnida; order Araneae; family Uloboridae; genus Uloborus; species Uloborus diversus. The sequence goes on along the minus strand of NW_026558649.1, from coordinate 20,309 downwards.
AAAAGTCATGTCAACAAATAAAGCCAGTCATTTCAATATGCATTCTCAAAAACACTAAGAACATCTTTCAAACTTTGATCATACATGTGATTGCTTAAAAAAAAAAAGAGAGAACCTTTTTTGCTAAATTCTACAAAGCTGAAAATTCAAAATAGCAAAATTTTGCTAATTAGCGGAAAATGTTCTTTTAAATGAATTTTCCCAATCTAAAGAAACAAACATGTTTCAAAAGAATATTTTTTTTAATCACTCAAATATTTTTTAGAACTGATTCCGCTTGGTTCATTTTAATTACTGGTTGTTTAAATGATTTACAAGCTTTTTATGGGGTGCAATATGTATCCAAATTTTCAAACTAAAATATTATTGAAAACAAAAATAAATTTAATTCACTTTATAATGGAGCTTAAAAAATCCTTGCGACAAAAAAACCTGATTCTTGTGCACTGAAGAGAAAGATTGTGCACTGAAAATGACACAACCACCATTTCGCTTATACTTGGAAAAGTAGGCTTACATTAGTTAACAGCATTTCTGAAATTAAGTAGCAATATATTTAAATATCCGCTATTGTTTCTCTATATCATTTATTATGTTTTAAACTGCAAGAAATATAAAGTATGTAGAGCAAAAATTCAAAGTTACTTTTTTTTTTTTTGTTACAAATATAGGTATTTTTATTAAATGTTTGTATTTTTTTAAAACTTACAAGAAAAAGAGAGACCATCTTAGAATTCTTTTAAGGCTTATGATAACTTTGTACATAGACTATACATGTACTAAAAGAAAACACTCTATGATCTAAAAACATTTATATGCAATTAATTTCGATGTATGTGATATAAACATCTATTTTTTCCAAAGTTCATCCTGTATATTATTAAAATGAAAGAATAATCTAACACTAACAAACAAATCAAACACTAAAATATATGTCAAACTCACTTTTCGTAATATCTGCAAGTTATTTCTACTGAAATTTTTGTTGAAAAGAAGCTCAACGACGTTGGAATCTTTTATATTATCGACATCTTCCAAACACAGAGAAATTAACCATGAAGTTATGTCAGGTGGTTGAGTGACCGCAGATGCAATGAAAACCACAGCTTCTCTTCGATTCTTCTGAATCATTTGCTTTAATCTTCTGAACAATAAAAGGACTTTGATGTATACAACTGGCTCTGAAATTGAAGGCAGTCTCTCTCTGCATAACACATAGCTGAAAATACGAGGAAATCAAAACATAGATGCAACTGAACAAACTCTTAATACTTAATATTAAAAAATAAACCAGTTAAAATTTTATTAAACAAAAATATTTACTACTCATACTTACCGTAGGATCAAGCCAAAGAATTCTCTTTCTTTATCATTTAAGTTATTAATGAGAAGCAAAGAGTCATATATGATGGAAGTATCTAAAAGGAATACAATGAAGTTATCTATGAGTTGGTGTTGTACTAATTATCTCCAAACATTATTTTAAACATATCATTGATGAAATATAAACAAGGTACACATATGATATTTGCGCTTATTTTTTTTCAACAGTGTAATAATTTTTTCACTTGAAATCAAAAAGCTCACAACAGACTTTTAGTTTCTCCCTCACAATTACTACAATTATTTTAAAATTAATGAAAATTGCACTTGCTACGGAAGACATGAAAAAGAATTCAACTAGGTACAATACATTAATCTCCTAATGAATATAATATGAAATGCATGAAATTCACCGCCAGTTCAGTCATTCCAGCCGAGGACTGCAGTTTCGTGCAGGAGGTGGAAAACCTCTTAAGGAAGTCAAGAGTGCCAAACAAAATGGTAGCTAATTTAGGTAATGTATATAACTGGTAGCTGCACAAAACTGCAGTCCTCGGCTGGAATGACCGAGCTGGAGATGTATTTCATGTATTTCTGCCTTAGCCCTGGCTGTAGGGCGGTAACTTACTGAAAATATGAAATGATTAAAATAGTTCATATAATTACTAGTACAGAAGTGAAATGTAAATTAGAGATGTAATGTATGTCAAAATCTTAAAATAATTGGTATGAAAATAGGATTAACTTAGTGGCTCAGCATTTAACTTTTTGACATTTGACTCTTAAACAGCCCAGAATTTCGATTAAAGCTTTATTTTACCCTTTTATTAAAAAATAGAAAAAAAATATTTATTTGCCTATTAACAAAGAGAGGTAAGCATCAAAAATGAGAAAAATCCTGTTCAACGTATAAAAACAGTCAAATATATGTAAGTAAAATTATTTTAAAATTTCTTTTCAAGGTCTATGGTAAATACTAGCTGCGTGCCCGGCGTTGCACGGGCTACCTAAAAAATGTAAGAGCAGTCCAGTTGATGCTTTTGTAGTACACTGACACTAGTTTCTAACGCGTTAAGGAATAAATAAATGCGCGTAAAGCAAGGTTTGCAAAACACCAGTAAAACATATTTTTGCCAAAACACCTCATCAACGTTAATAATCGTTATCAATGATACAAGTTATGAGTACATTTTCAGTCAGCACAAAAGGGGAAAATATATGCATTATCAACTATAATCTTTACTCACGTTAAACTGAATTACATCTGATAGACTATATCGGAAATATTTATGCACAATAACAATCCGCTTTTTACATAAAATAGTCTACTACCCGGCGTTGCCCGGGTGTTTATTATTGCAACATACCACTCAGATAAATATTTGGATGGATTCTATCCACATGGTCGTACAAGAATTACATCAATCCGTTTTCCAGGTACAAACCCTCAAAGAACTCAAATAACTTGTAAATCACTCATTTACTTTACGACGTGCACGGTCCTCCTCGAAAATGAAAGTTATGTCATGTGACGCGTATTTAACAATCAGGCTTGAACAAAAAAAAAAAAAAAAACAGCAAAATTTTGCTGCAGATTACGGCAAAATAATCGAAAAGTAAACAACTTAAACACCCTGATTACAGGAAAAGCCTTAAAACAAAAGCCTAATTTTATTTCTTTATATTCGAGAAAAAAAATTGCAACAGATGTTTCTTTTCAATGATTTTCTTCACGCTGTAAATTTTAATAAAAGCGTTCATCCGGAAAGTTGAGTTGAAGCACTGAATAATAATTTGAATGGAGGAAAGCCTTCGAAAAATATGGATTTTATTTTAAAATCTAAGAGTCATAATTAATAATTTTTAATTGATATCTCCGCTATTTATTATCGGAGGATTATGTTAAATAGCCAAACATGAAGACGGGAAGATGACGAATCCATCGATACCTGGTTCGATGGTCAGTTCACTGTCGTTCGGGAGAAGAAGCTTGGACATAGATAGATAGATAGATAGATAGATACTCAGATTTTATATGTATAAGATTATAGATAACCATTGATATAATTGTAGCAAAAATAAAATTAAATTAGCAATAAGCAATTCATCATTAAGCTTTTCAATATCTGACACTCATTTAGAATGTGGACTTTTACTTGAGAATTTTCAATTGATGATAAAAAAAAAGGGGGGGGGGCTGGCTTTGCTCTCCAAACCCTATTTGCTACCTACGATAGACTCAATAATACCTGCTCCAATTGATGATTATAATGCTTTTACCCCAGGATGTCCTGAGGCCATATCTGGATCCAAGGACACCCATATAGGGGGCAACCCCTTAGAAATTAGAACTTTCTTGCTTTTAATACTTTTTTCTTCCCAAAAATATAAAAATATTTCTTCTCCAGTCATTAATGAATAAGTAATTAAAAATGTCAAATTTTAATGACTCTAATTTGTCCTGAAATGTGCCTCCATGGGGAAAATATCCCGCTAAACCATGGTTAAAATATCTGAGCCTCCCCCTTACAATTTTGCAAATGGGCGCCCATGTCTGGATCTCTTCAGGACATCATCAGTACTGGATGACTGGCCCTTTGAGATTTAACTTTAGAAAGATGGAGGGGCCAGTGTGGTCCCTCGAGTACTTTGTTGTTCAATAACTCGAATAATATCTAACGAGGAGAATGGAACTTTCTAACTTTTCATTTTATGACACAACTTGAATTCTTGTTTAATCATTTAATCATTCGCCTCATAGTACTGTAAATATTGATCTTTATACCTAGAAAGATGGAAGGGGCTACAGCGACCCCTAAGCTATTTTACAAAAAAAAAAAAAAAAAACCCTTTCTCCTTCTTGTTATAGCATTAAAAAAAATGCTATTCACTCTAGTTTAACCTGTAACTTTTACTTTATGCAGCTGGTTGGATATCCAAATCCTAGAGACTGTACCGATTGCTCAGCAGACACATGGCAGCCAATGCTCTTGGAAAGATAAACTAATTCTATTTTTGGTGAGCAAAGAGAAAAACTGAAAATAATTATGTACTAAGTTTTTATTTAGTCAAAAAGAAGGACCATCAGGTATGTGGACTCACTCAGAAAGAATTATAAAAAGAATTCATCATAACAATGGGTAGGGGCCACACTGACCCCTTCAGTCTTTCTAGGTATACAGGACATTTCAGTCTTTCTAGCGTTAAGGGGCAAGACAGGACAGAGTGGCTTCCCCTGGATGTCTTGTTTCTGACGGTAACTGTATTGACCAAGACATTACTAGTCTGGAGGAGATAGGGTTACCGACACACAGAAAGACACGCATAGGTTTTTATAATACAGGTGTAGAGAAATATTATTAATTTACCTCCTAACCAAATGTTGTAAACAACGAAAATGAGCAAATTTTGGTTCTCACATGAAATGCAAAGAGATCACATTTTTGAAAGAAAGTCATCAAAGGTATAAAATCCGGAAATAAAACAATTTATTAAAGTAAATCAATTTTAAAATTGGGTTTAAACAGGACTACACAATGAACATTAATAATAATTACCGACATAATCGCCAAAAAGTTTATGTAAGGAGAAAAAAATCAGAGGTGAGGAGATGTAAGCAAAATGGACAATACCATATTTTCAGTATTAATAACAAAATGCTGGTGTATAAGAGAAAAACAATCATCTTTGCAACCATAAAAGCACAGTTAAATTTAATCAGTGTTATTTTCATTGTACGGCATCAAATAATCTATCATTAACTTACCAGGGAGTAATTTAAATATGAATAACAATCTATCGATTCTAGAATGTCCATCACTTTTATAAAGATAACTGTCCAAATAAACTAAATAACATAACAGTTTGATGGCCAAGTCGTTCAAATATTTTTCATTCTGAAAACAGAAAAAACACAAAGGCTTATAATAAAATCAGTTTCATTTTTTTTTACTAAGTATTCATCACTTTTAAATGTTCATAAATTTACACACAATATCACAGGACAAATATTAAAGAAACTTAGATTTTTGTTCGTTTCTGTGTGAGATGTAGTTTGATCGGTTTTGTTGCTCAAAGTTTTAACTTCTACAATTATTGCCCCAACATATATTCATTTTTTTTAGTCTTCTCACCCTTAAAGTAACTGAAATTCTTTATATTTAAATTCTTAATGTTTTCCTATTCCCCCATATGCATACATAATGCATATACAAAGTAATTCACCACATTTAAAATATTAATCACCACCTCAATATCAAACAGTTCAGTTACAGCATTTAAAGGCTACAGTTTTGCTTTGGGCTTATCACTCTGGAATAACCATGGTTAGCTGCAGGCAAATAACTTCATGTAGATGCTGAGTATATATCTTCACATTGGTGGATAAAAAATATTCTGGTGAAAATATTTTTGAACAAATAAAATTTTGCTGTAACAAGCTTTTGCTATCACAACAGTGAGATGAAATACTCAGCTATTTGCCTGCAGCTCGGTTGTGGCAATTCCAAACATAAACTACCCTCCCCCCCCACAAAAAAGGTTAAAATTTTGGATGGATTTGTTGACCATAGCTGTTTGACATTTCCTTGCAACTCTGCTTTAGCTCTGGCCATGAAGCGCTAATGTGTAGCTTTAACCACCTCAATAACTTACATTTTTACTTAATTTCATTAAAGTAATGAATTTATAGGTACTCATGTATTTAAAATTTATAACTTTAATGAATTCATAGCGTACATATTACGGGGTAGGTCTGCAGATGTTGCACAAGCGGTCTGCCATCAGTGATCATGTGACTGTGTTGTAATTATAATAGTTTCTCAGTTAATAATATTTTCTTTTTGAAAAATTGTTGTAATTTGGTTATAGCTGATAAGATGTATGAAATAATATAATGAGAGGTCTGTGGTTATTCCGTTTCAGGCTGAATGGTCTGAAGAAATCTCCAAGTTGGGACACACTACTTTAAAGAAGACGTCAAGTTTACAAATTAGTTTCAAACCCAAGACAGAGGAGAGGTTCCTTTACTATTTGCATAGGTTATTTCTAAATTTTTAATTTTGCCCCTTACACGCCTTTGCTTCTTACTGCCTCATATAAAAGTTTAAAATATATCAAATTTTTAAAAAATAACAGGGGAAAAAATTGAAAGAGGAAAGATAATTAAAAATCAAAAATTTTTGTTACCACTTTTTGATGCTTCTTTTAATCACATTTGTTTTTTAAAAACGAATTTTTGAACATTTCGCTCAAAATTTGTAATTTTGTCATTAATCGTGATTTTGATTTGTAACATTTAAACAAAACAACAGGCCGCACAAATCATCTTCGTGGACTGTAGGTTAGGCACCACTAGTCTAAATAATCTAGCACAGTTAAACCATCCTATAAAAAAGTGAGTTCCCTTAAATGAGTAGTAATTTTAACAATAGTGATTTAAGAAATTTCAATGTGTTAAATAAAAGCAATTTGGTTATGCTTTAAGTGTTCTATACCAATGCTCGCTGTATGGAAGAATTGAAAAGAATAGTTATAGATGAGAAGTTAGATGTTATTGAAATTACAGAGACATGGGATACTGAATTTGATGCAGATTTATTAGGTATTGTTGGGTATAGTTTGTTTAGACAAGATCGAGTAGGCAAAAGAGGTGGTGGGGTTTTATTTTATGTTAGAAACACTTTTATTTGCAATGAATTGGTCGAAAATTATTAAATTTATTGATATTGATATGGTTTAGCTGGAGTTGATGAGCAATGAGGGCAAAAAATTGCACTTGGGAAACATTTATAGCTCACCTAATTCAAACCAGGGACAAAATGAACAGATGGGTCATTCTCCAGAAAACGTAACTTTTGAACGCAAATATTTTTCAATTTCAAAACCTTTTGCTTTCTTTTTTCTTCATTCTTACATGAAAGTGTTACCTACTAGAAGTAACCATAAACAATGGCCCAGCTAAGTTCCCATTATTTTACTCATGAATAAAAAAAATAAAAAATGCCTTGTTCACGAAAAAAAAAAAAAAGAAACAAACTTTTAATATTTAAAAAAATTGCGACCAATTTAATATAAAAGTAGTAATTTTATTAATTGTGCAAACACTAAGTTATTTTAATGATTAGAGGGAATATAATATTAAGCTCTCTTAATTAAAGTACTGCTTAATTAGTAGTTTCAAATGTATGTTAAAAAAATAGTATTTAGTAAATTTGAGGGTATACTGACAATTTATAATTTTGTTAGAATGCCTATTATTGATGTATTTCCCCTCCATCATTTATTTTCACCTCAGAAATAACGACATTGATAAGATCTGTCATGAAGGTGAGATTCAGGGAGGTGAGGAATTTTCCATTAATATAGGCCTAATAGATACAATTTTCAGGGATTTTTTTTTTTTTGCTACATTCTGCACATGTTAAGCATACGAAAACAAGCTCACACCTTTTTTTACTTTAATTTACATCCCTAATGGTGTAAATTAAAGTAAAATGCTCACATCTTTTTTTTAACTTTAATCTACCCCCCCTCCCCCCCAATCCCCACTTACATATAATTCAAGTTCACTGAGGTGAGAAGTCAGAATAACCACACTAAGTTTTTAAAGCAAAATCTATTCTTATTTTTCGACAAAAATCTCACAACAATAAAATTAAATTAGCAATAAGCAATTCATCATTAAGCTTTTCAATATCTGACACTCATTTAGAATGTGGACTTTTACTTGAGAATTTTCAATTGATGATAAAAAAAAAGGGGGGGGGCTGGCTTTGCTCTCCAAACCCCATTTGCTACCTACGATAGACTCAATAATATCTGCTCCAATTGATGATTGTAATGCTTTTACCGCAAGCTGTCCTGAGGCCATATCTGGATCCAACTATGGCTGAAAATAAACAAAGAGGCTCCCTTGTATCATGGAAAATAAAATTTGATGCCATTACTGCTATCTGTTAATGAGAATGACATTTTGTGTTTAGGTAATGGAGGTGAGAATTTATTGAGTGACATGACTCCTTGTCCTACTAAAACGAACTAAAACACCATATTAAAAAATTAAATATGCTTGAACAATTAGTATTTGAGACACTTGTGAAAGGAATAATAAATAACTATATACTTTTAACTAAACAAATTATTAAGCAACGTAAACAGTTACACAAGGTGTGTTACATGCCACAGAGTTGAGAATTCACATGTTGTGTACCAAAGATATACCAAAATAAAAATTATTAAAAAATTGTTGGTATGTCTAAATAGATATATTTTTGATGAAATTAAAAATCATTGTTAAATGAATGGTTCTTTAACGTTTTCACTGTAAAAGGCCTGTGACAGAAAAGTTATACTTTTTTAAGAATGACCCAGATGTATTGTATTATTAGTGGCATGTCCAGTAAGGGATCTGTCATCATAACTGGGGATTTCAATTTTCTGGGTATTGATTGGAATAATTTTTACACTGGTAATAGCAGAGAAGAGGAATTTTAAAAACTGTTTCTCAGGTGATTGTTTCTTAGATCAAGTTGTAACTCGGGGAACTCGAGAGGATGCTATTTTGGATCTAGTTTTTTTTGTGACGTAGGAAGTTCTGTTCAGGGGTTGTGTGTGGTGCATTATATTGGCAATGGTGATCATAACAGTTTTAGGTTCTGGATCAAATTTGATGTGTACAAAGACAAAATTTTTAGGCTTGTGCTCAATTTTAGAAATACTGATTTTGTTGCATTTAGGCAGGGCTTGAAAGAGGTATTTTTGTCAGGATTGGAAAATAGCAATGTAGATCTGCAGTGGATGGAATTTAAGGAACAACGAGCAAAAATGGTTGGGGATTATGTTCCATTTAGGAGAAAAGGTGTTCATACTAAAATTTGGCCCATGAGGTTCTCTACGGAGATTAAAGAAGCTCTAAATTATAAGCAAGCCGCTTTCTGTCAGTTTAAAGAAACTGGTCAAATTTCTGATAGGCTCCAGTATTGTAAGGCAAAGTGTAATTTTAAGTATTCGGTACGGATTCAGAAAAGGGAATTGGAACAAAGGCTAGCAGATTACATTGACAGGAATCCTAAAAGGTTTTTGGTTTATGCCAATTCTGGGAAAGTTTGTAATAGTCAAATTTGGCTACTAGTTGATCAGCATGGAAATTTAATTCAAAACAATAGGGATATTGTAAATGTTCTTAAAAACTTTATTCCCAGTGTGTTTAACGATAAATGTATCTCAACAGTTGACACTAGCAAGACACAAGCTATTATACAGCTTGAGGATTTCATGTTTTCCAAGGAGGAAGTTCTAGTTAATTTGAAAAAAATTAAAGCAACTAAACCTCCAGGACCAGATAATATTTATCCAAAAATTTTAGCTGTATGTGCAGAGGAAATAGTGGATGTTATTTTAAATATTTTCAATGCTTTTTATAACTAAGGGACAGTGCCAGAGGACTGAAAGCTGGGTAACATAACACCACTCTTCAAGAAAGGGTCTAAAGGTAATGCAAGGAATTATAGACCTATAAGTCTGACTTCAGTGGTTTGTAAGGTTTTTCAAACTTTGATCAAAATCAAGATTATGAATTTCTTAGAGACTAATAATCTGTTGACTAGTTTGCAGTATGGTTTCAGGAAAGGCAAGTCCTGTGCTACTAATTTATTGCATTTCTATGACAAGGTTACCTTGGTTTTAGATAACAAAAAGTGTATGAATGTCATTTATATTGATTTTCAAAAAGCTTTTAATAAGGTACGGCATCTTCCCAGCAAACTAGTTGATATTGGAATAAAAGGGAAAATTTTACTTTGGGTTAGGAATTGGGTATTGGAAGGAAATAAATACTAATTGTGAGGGGAAATCATTCTAAATGGAGTGATGTTTTAAGCAAGGTTCTTCAGGTATCCGTTTTAGGGCCTCTTTCGTTTATTTTCATGAATAACGTTCATGAAGATATTTCTGGAAACACAAATTGTTTCGCCGATGACTTAAAAGTTATGAGGATTGCAGAAAATGAAGAACAAGTAAAACTGCTTCTAGACGATTTAGACCATATTACTAAGTGGGCGGAGAAGTGGGGTATCGCAGTTAATATAGGAAAATGTCAAGTGCTGCCCTTAGGTCATGGAAATAAGCGTATGAGTTATTATTTACATGGTTCGGTCATTAGTCAGGAAGAAAATGCTATTGATCTGGGTACCTTAATAAATCAGGACTTCAAGTTTAGACAACAGTGTAGCATTGCAAGTAACAAAGCCAACAGAATGCTTGAGTTTATCAATAGATCTATTACAAACAAATCTAAGGTTCTTCTGCCTTTATATAGGAGTTTAGTAAGACCTCATTTGGAGTATGCTATTCAGTTTCGGTCTCCTTATCTCAGAAAAAATATTTCTGTATTGGAAAGAGTTTAAAGAAGGGCTACTAGATTAGTAAGGGAACTTTCAAGTTCAGCTTATGATACCAGACTTAAAAAGCTTAATATGTATAGCGTGGAGCAGAGGAGAGTCAGAAGGGACATGATTCAATTATTAAATTTACCAAAATGAAAGATGTTAATGGGTTTAACTTCTGCACGGAAAACAGGACGAGGAGTCATTGTTTTAAGCTATTCAAAATTCAGGTTAACCTGGAAATTAGGAAAAATTACTACTTTAGTAGGGTTGTGGCACTTGGAACTGCTTACTGGAAGAGGTGGTAATGAGCAAGTGGGTGGATAGCTTTAAGAAGGCTATTGATCTTCATTGGGACTAATAAACTGACTAGGACCAGTCTAGCTGGGCCCAGAGCCTGCTGCTGGTTGTCACATTTGTATTTGTGTATAAATATGTTTTTCTAACTACAACACTGTGGAATGCAATAGCATTAAAATAATTTCTAAAATGTTGTCCCATTACCTTTTTGAAAAAGAAAATAATGAACGTGAAAACAGTGAAAATAGTGATAATTTATTTTTTTCTCCATCAAATAATTTGATAACAAAAGGATATAGCTGAATCTCAGAATAGTCACCTTGCAAACTAAAAAATAGGTAATCATTAAAATGTTAACAATTCTTTACAAAGAAACGACGCAATTTCATGCAGTAAATGAGCTATTTGGTCTCTTCCCTATGAGTATTTTCTTACTTCAGGCTAACTTACACTAATCATTGCAACCAATGACGCATAACAATCTGAACAACACAGTAGAGCATTTATGGCTTAGTGATCTAAAAAAGTTGACATTTGAGATAGTTGTAAGTTTATTATAAGCAGACACATCTTCTGCTGTTTTAAGGTGACAAAAAATTTTGATTTCTATGCTATGGAGTGTTCATTACTCAATTACAAATATACGAAATCATACAAAGTTTTTATCATAGATATATGAATAAAATTGAAGCCCATAGCGCAGCTTTTACAAAAAGTTTGGATCCCATGAGATTGACATTTTTTTCCTGTTAAGTAAATTAAAACTTTATTCAAAATTGGTTATGGCTTCAACCCTGCAACTTGAAGCATCACAATTTTGTCTTATGTGAGAGCAGTTCTGACATCAACAATAAAAATTAAATCAAATTGAAAGATTAGGCTCAATAGTTCATTTCAACTATTCAATTAAGTGTTTAAGTTAGACATAAATGCAAAAAAAGATATCTTTACAATAAATTGTATTTGTGGACAAAACTTGAAAATGAGAACATATACAACTGCATTTGATTCAGTGGCAGATACAAGAGGAGGTCATGGGGATCATACCCCCCCCCTCCTAAACCATCTACAATAATATCTGTCCACATTATGTTTAATCACTTTATGAATAAAATGTTAAAAATTTAAGTAGTCTTTTCAATTTGTTAATTAATTTTGAAAATAAATATTTTAAATACTTCTTTTTATTGTTTATGAAAGCCTTGTTCCGGACCGATTTGGGGATCTTTACTGATACCTAGCAGTTTCAGAAATGCTTTGTACAGAAAACCATAAGCTCATTTGAAAGGGGGGGGGGGCTTTCTTCGGCCCCCTAAAAGGGTAGTCTGCATCTGCCCCTGATTTGGATGATATTAGAATGTTTTCAAAAAACTCAATTTTCAATCCAACGATTGTATTGGTGTGTAGGGAATCAAAACACAGCAAAAATATATGAATTGATAGTAATATTCATAGCAACTTAAATTTAAAATAATAAGAAAAATAAATCACCTCTTTCCACTTTATTTTCCAGCAAAAATTTATGAAGAAAGTGCTTAACAACACATACAAATTTCCAGCTCTAAAAATTGAAAAATAAAAAGAAAAATCATTACACAATAATTACTTTGATCACAAAAAAAAAAAAAGCCTCCACTAAATTTATGAGTCTTTAATGATGAACACAGGATTCAAAAACATAAAAATATCCGATATTTTGATATATATATCTGATATTTTCAGTTAGCACAAACTAAAATCTTTAAAATAGGAAATGCATCCTCAAATCATTCTTTACTTTCTAACATTATAATTACAATATGTAGACTTAAAATCAAGGTTTCTTTCATTATTGATATCTAATATTTTGTTTTGCATTTCTATCAATTTTAATGGAGTTAACATTAGCTGTTTTACTCATTTTTTTTTCTGTCAGCTACTTTTAGTTATATGAATATGATTCATCAGAAATAAATAATATGCATTAGTCTGTGCACAGTCATAAGACATTTTCTTTCTTTTTTTTTCCCAGCAATGTTTAATATTTAGTTAGGCACTTTTAAAACGAATTCAAATTGTTACATTACTAATAACTTTATGAATATAAAATATAAGTAAAAAAGGAGTACCATATTACTTTGCTATATTATTGATGCATTAATACATCATAAAAATATAGTACATAACTTTTTGGCTAATTTTAATAATAAATGAACAATCTTACTATATTCAGTAAGTTACCGCCCAATAAAAGGTTAAGGCAGAAATACATGAAATACACCACCAGCTCAGTCAATTCCAGCCATGATTAATATACCTTTTCTATTGAAAATGCTGTAGTTAAAAAAATAAATATCGAAAATATCAAAATATCGTGATATTTTCAAAATAAATATCGTGATATATATCATGATATATATCGACAAACCTTGGATGAACATAGTTGAATTCTTTTAAAAATATTTTAAACATTGTTCTTGTTTAAAAAGCAAAATTTACATTTTCCTGATATGGAAAATCTTTTTTTTTTAATTGTATGGAGCAGATTTTCCTTTGATGCTATTTGATAAAATATTTGTACCTTTTTGAATAGAATCAGTTAGCTAGCCGGAATGACATTGGCAAAATCAGTGTTACTATATGAAAATACCAACAGGAAAATTTAAATATGAACAAAACTCAAACTTAATGTTAACTTTTACTCCAGTAGTCTCACACTTAATTGCAGTTAAGTCTCACATTCAATTGCGGTACCAAATGACTAATTTCTGTAGACTAAAATCACTATTTTCTTTACTTTTGGTGTCCCCCAGTTTCATTGACATGAAATTTTCTGTTTTCCAGTTTCAATTATACCTTTTGATACATTTAAGGGGGGGAGGAAATTTTAAATGTGGGCAAAACTTAGGGTAAACCTTACTTTTGACTTTATTCCATACAATTGTAAATGTTACTTTCTATCATGGGAGCCCATATGCGAAATTTTAAGGAGAGGGAGGGGGGGGGGATCAGATATTTTCCCCATGGTTGAGCAGGATATTTTCTCCATTGAAACCAATTTCAGTACAGATTCGAGTTATTAAAATTTGACATTCTAAATAACTTATTCATTTATGGCTGGAAAAGAAAGGTTTTTACATTTTTGCAAAGGAAAAAGTACTAAAGGCAAGGGAGTTCTAATTTCTAAGGGGGACTTGAGCTCCCACTTTCCTCCATCCCCCATATGGGCACCTATACTTTCTATTGTTAGCAACTTTAAGCTTTATTAAAATCCAATTTTTTATTTGCAGGGGTGGAAAATAAGAAATCAAGTTTTGGAACCATTTTGGAACAGGTTAATTTGCACTTTGGAGCAGCAATTTGCAGTTTGAGAGCAGGTCCAAATAACATTTTTAATGATTAACATGCTCTGTAAGACACTATTTCTAACAAATGTTATAAATTAGCAATCTCTCTCTACAACACATACACATTTTCACATCAAAAACTTTTCATAATCTAAGAAATTGGGATATAATTTGGAAAATTTCCTGGCAAATGTAAATCGCATCCATGTAAGTGTTTCTGAACCTTTTGGAATTTAAAAGTTAGTTTCTTGTTGTTGGAGTAAAGTCTGACTTTAGAAAGTTTTTTTTTCCTTGCACTTCTGGTGAATTTATAAATTCAGTAAATTAATAATTTAAATCAAACTTTAAAAAAAATGCTTTTTAAAGTTGAAAATAAAATATTTATTAAAATAAAACTTAAAATAAGCTAATTAAAATTAGCTTACGTTGAAATAACTCTGAGTTTTCAAAATAATTAAAATATTTATAAGATGCAAAAGGATTAAAATCTCAAAATGCGATGCAATTTTTGACGAAACATGTTTAATAAAACATAGTTTTAGGTGCAGTAGAAATTAAGAGAATTCACATCAAATATTAGAGAAAATAATTTTAATCTTCAAACTCGATCAAAATTTTGTAGACAGAAATTATTACAAGAATATTTCTAACGAAACACTTGTTTAATTCCTTAAAAACTGAATTCCAAAGCATTAGCAATACATTGACAGCAGTTGTATCCTTGTAATGGACACATCCGTCTGGAATAGTCAATACTGAGTTGAAGACGGATGTCATTGCATTGAAGCTGAGAGAGCCAATAAACTGGTAGCTAAAATTTATTTATTGCAGCTTGTTGCAGTATTTGAGAGCATCAAATTTTTTATTGCACCAAGCAGACATATGTCGAAAACGGGGGGGGGGGGGACTTGCTTCAAAAGCAGATGAAACTTCTATTGAAAGAGCCATAAAAAAATTTACAAGATTAAAAGTGCAACTCATGCACAAGCTGTAATGATAAACAACAAAAAGCTCCTATGAAATTTTATCTGATGTTGGGTGAATTATTAGGTAAATTTAGAAACAAAAAAACATGCTATAGTACTGACAGAAATCAAGGAATAATAAACATTTTACAGTAAGATTGAGAAAAATATAATACCTTTCATGCTCTTTATTTGCAAAAATAATCTGGAACTCTTTTTCTATACATCTAAAAAAAAAAAAAGAAAAAGAAAAAAGAACTTGAAAAGACAAAAACTGCTAACTTACTTTTAAACTGAAAATTTTAACAAGGTCATAAACTTCATTCAGTTGAATAATTTCAGTTCTCATTTATTAAACCAGCATCTTTTAAAAATTATTAAAATAGTTTTGATAAAAAATAGTGCAGCTGTCTTAGATGCTAACATGCTAAAGAAAAATTGGAACACAGTATAGAAAAGATCTGCATCTTAAGTTTGATCAAGGGCCATTTCACAGTATTTTGGACAAATGTAGAGTCTGCAACGTGACCCTTTTTTTCAGGGGTGCCCCCCCCTAAATATTGAGATGATCCCCCCAAAAATGATAAAAACACCCCTCAAAACACCCCCTACCCTAAAACATTTACATGGCTCAGTCAGCGTCATGACCCTCCCTAGATGGGCACCCTTCTTTTTTTGCTATAACTATTTAATTAACTGTTTAATTTGTACATTATTTTATTTTGAGTTTTTGTGTTGGTAGGGGAAACTCAAAACAAAATGATGTGCTAATCAAACAGTAAGTTATACAGTTATGGCAAAAAAAGTCATGCTACGGACTCTAACCTAACTGTCCAAAATACTCTGAAATGAACCTGAAGCAAACAAGCAATTAGTGCCTGCTGCTTATTAAAATCACATTCGTTTTGATGACATTTGATTTTATCAGGCGGCTTATTTTATAAATCGGCATACCTACAATCTCTATAAAAAGTAAAAGGTCTTGAAGTTTAAATAATCTAAAAATGGAATGAATTGCTTCATTAATTTTTATTTGAAGTGTTTCAAAATACAGTTGATATTTTAAACACGAGAACTTTACTGTATAAATGGAATGATGGATGCAACAAATGTTATATTCAGGTGGTATTTAGCAGTATATTTTATGATTTTTATTATCCATTGTTAGTTTTAAATAATTTTCCACAACTAACATAATATTACATGTAACAACATTCAAGTAGGTTTTTACACAAAATATCTTTTTGTACAAATATATCACAAATCTAGCAATACCTCGTTCTGCTGCAAAACAACTACAATGATGATAGCAAAATTTAAAATTTTATTTGAAGTTGCTTTCTTTTTGCTGTACAAGTTTTTGTATTATTTCATGAAAAACATTTTTTATGTTAATTATATTTTAACATTAGAATAAATATTTCAAAAATTTATATATTAGTTCAACACTAAGATCAACCTTTGAAAAATAAGTATGTTAATAAAACTCTGCGTTGATAGAAACTTACTCATGCAATAACTGTAAAGCAGTTGATTCGTGAATATTAGGGAAGGATTTTGAAATTTTTTCTAGGACATCCTTCATCCAAGGGAAAACTTGGCATCGTTTCTTCTTTTTCCACATGTACGCATTATCCAACTCCATTTTGAGGATTGAAGTAAACTAATGGGTCTAAATAAATGAATTTATTTCTAAAAAAAGAAAAAAAAGTTAGTGAACATTTTATGAAGTTGTGGCAATATTTTTTTGAAACAATGTTTCAATTTAAATGATAGTTAACTATTTCATTTATATCAACTTTTTAATTCATTGATAATGAATACTAAGCAAAAAATTATAAATTTGGATTTGAATGTTTTAAAAATTTTGTGTACTTTGCATCCAAACAAATGACACATTTTCTACAAATTACTTTACTAACTAATAAGCTATTAAAATATTAATATAAATAACCATATTAATGTAATTTTTACCTAAATTCATTAAAATAATTTTTTTTTTTTTTTTTTTTGCCGTTTATAAAACCAGGCAGGGGTAACAACATATATCTATCTTCTTGTGGTGTACCCCAGGCAATGCTTTCTCAGCTGAACGATCTACAGTTTGGGCAATGGTCCCTCTGCTGAGTAGCAACTCATCCAAAACCTGATACAACTCTATCACAAACATCCCGGACAGGATTGCCAGAATAAAAAACAGTAAATACGGGACAGGCTTCTAGGAGTGAAAAGGTGTGGGGGTGGGGGATTTTTTGAACCATCTGTTCATGATAAATCTGAAAAATTTAATCACAACAAAGCATTAAACCTCATGAAAAGTCGCCTATCAAATTATAAAAATCGTTTTCATTGCGATTGATGATGCATGCGCAGAGATATAGAGTGAAATCTCATTACAACAAACTTAAGGGACCCCAAAATTTTGTTCGCTGTATGGGGAATTTCGTTGTAAAGGAATTTAAGCAATGTAATGTAAATTAAATCAGGACTGAAAATTTCTTTCGTTGAAACGGATATTTCGTTGTATTGGTATTTGTTGTAATGGGATTTCACTGCATTTCCAACATTAGTCAATGAGTAAAGAAGAAGCAACCATTCGGTTCCTCATGATCCACCAAAACAAAAACATAAACAAAATCAAAATGAAAATAATTGCTGCCACATGATTTTCTTATCGCTCATTATTTCACATTTTTTGTTTTGCTTTATTTTTTCCCCTTAATATAATGTCTTGTTCTGTAAAATATTGTTATCGGCTAGAATACGGGACTTTAGCTGTCCCGTACGGAAGTTCCCCGGGACGCGGGACAATTTTTCAAAATACGGGACTCTACCTTGAAATTTGGGATGCCTGGCAACCCTGATCCCGGAACAGCCCAGGTTCAAAGCAGTTGCCCCTTCTCAGACTCGTTCTTGACGAACAGGCTGTCGGATTTTAGTCGGGTCAAAAAAAGCCGGCTGACTTTTTGTGCTTTAAACTGCTTAAAAAAACATGGTTTTTAAAAGAGTAAAAGTAACATATATTTTTTAAATTTTTAATTTGCTTTAATAAAAATTGTTTTTGTATTATTAATTCAATTACTACTGTATCAAATTTCATAAAACAAGACTTTCCTTTTGTAATGCATATTTTAATATAATTTTTGATTTTAAATGAGAAATTGAATGTTTTTCTTTTTTTAATCATTGTTTACTTCTGAATTATGTCATAATTTTCATGTATATTGAGGTGCTCATCTGTAACAACAAAGCTTTAAATTATGGTTTTTAATGAATGCAGAATTTAAGGTCAATGTGCCTAAATGAGACACAATTCCCCATAAGTTTGTCACATTTAGGGAATATTCGACCACATTTTTTATTTATTGGTGCGTAAGTAGAAAAGGGTTGAAAATAATTTTTCTTTACTCTTAATCTAATTTGTTTTGAGCAAATTGAATTTCTGGCTACTATACAGAGTGAAAAAACATCATTATCACATTTAGGTCAGTTTTGTCACATTTAGGGTAGTTAAAACCTAAATGAGACATCCAATATGCCTAAATGTGACAGTGTTGTTTAGGCAGCTCAATAACTTTTTTATAAGGTTACATTATCATATTTTTATGCCTGTACTTAATATAATCAATTCTAGCATACCAAGACACCATTATTTGCAACTAAAATGATATTTATTTTACAAATTTTCATTTATTAAACTTTTGGAATTTAATTATTTCGGGAACACTGTAGTTGTTTCTTGAATTTAACAATTGAGGTGGTGGAATAACTTCTTTGATTTTGTTAAGTTCATAGAACAATTTATCGCATCTTTCTGGCCACTTCCAACTATTTAGCATGCTCATCGTCATAGTGCTTACTTCTGCTTCTGCATTAACTATACTGGTGACTATTCCTGGGAAGAATTCCTCCTCATACTCTACTATTACGTAACAGCCAGCCCGAACATTATTGTCACTGCCTGTGTTCACTGTGTCAGCCATATGGGGTGAGGATGGACTAGTGGATAGGCGCATGGAACAATCTTCTATATGAACAGAAGAATCACTGTTATGAAGCGAAAAAGCATCTTCGTCCGTGCTGGTTTCCGTTTCATCTTTTTTGTTAACTTTTTTACAATTTTTTTTTGATGTTGAAACTTTTTTAGATTTTGGCTTTTTATTTTCTTTTGTTGACGTACTTTCATGTTTTTCTGTTGCTGTTCTTGCTTTCCTTGCCTTTTGTTTTTCTAGTTTTTCCTTTTGTTTTTGTTCTTTTTCTTCATTTTCTTCTTTTCTTTTCTTCAAGTATGCTTCTGTTGTGAGACATTCCGCAAAATTTGCCCCAACAGCCTTTCTCTTCTTTGGAGGATTTGGGGTTGATGTAGAAATTGTTTTTAGTAAACAACTTTCGAATGATTCAGTTTCAAATGAACAACCTAGAAGGGGGGACATTTGAGGTTGCTGAATTGAGGGTGGTACTGATTGTAGAGGATGCTGTTCAATTCTATTACTACAAAGCCTTTTAAAATATCCATTCATGGTTTGTAGGAAAGCCAAATCTTCATCAGATATATTTTTGTCCAGTGTAAGGTTAGTCTGAACAGATGTGTTGCACGTTGAATAACTGGGTGGAATAAATTCAGCACTTGGTGCATGATGAAACAAGTTCTGCACAATTGAAAGGTTAGATGCTTCAGTTTCAAGAGCGTTTACTTGACTCAAGCTATTAGAAAGCTGGCCTATATTATGGTCTTCTTCTGGGAGGACTTCTTCTTCAATAACTGGATTCCCAAGGTTCTCCTCAATCACAGTGGGAGCACATGTGGAGCCACTTCGATTTGAATAATTTGCTTCACTTTTTTCCAATTGAAATTTTTTGTATCGCTTCAAAGCGGTGGGATCAAATTGGGATTCGGGAATCGCCATTCTGTTTAGAGGGAAGATGCCGGTATTTCGAAATCCAGCTTTACATGTATTTGGGGATAGTGTGCCCCATACCTTCCCAATTTCAGTAATGAAGCGAGATTTGCC